>NC_056733.1:685335370-685635370 GCF_019279795.1 Protopterus annectens
GGATAGTAAGATACAAGCAGTGAAAATGTTTAGCCAATTTAGTCTTATATATGGGTCGGGCATATTTTTATCAACCTGAGATGTTGTGTACTATAACAAAGAATTGAAGGAATTTATCTGAGAGGGAAACAGGGCAAGAGTTTAAGTGGAATACGTTGATCTTTCCAATAGAACAAGGTAGTTTCAGGTTTACCTGATTTGAAGGGATATTTTAGGGCAACACAGATCAGGTTGATATACATAACACAAGCAGAAGGATTCAAAGTGGAAAGGGATGATGGTGAAGCAAGGGGGAAGTTCAAGAAACAGTGTACGCCAGACTTTTCTGTTGCTTGGATTGTTTTGCCAAAGCTGGTAGGTCATGTGATCCCATTGTTTACATTCAGGCATCTTTTGTGGCTGATGGCTCAGATTTTAATAGCTTGGGGCATAGCAAATTACACTTCAGAAAATTCTAAGTTTCCTCCATGTGCTCATTTTCTTTGCACTCCCATGCTGGCAGGAACATTTTTATCATTTGAATTTAAAATGTACTGAAGTAGTGTTTATGCTGTCTTCTTTTCTGTAGCAAAGCGGTTCATTCTTTAAGTTTTCAGGCAGATATAGCATTTTTAAATGTTTCCAGCAGCCCAGTTATTGGGTTTTAGTGCTGATGAATATCTATGCAATGGATGCATATTATAATGTGGTCTGCATCAGTGTTCATTTGCTTTTTTAAATGCTCACTGAGGTTCTTTTACATGCCCCTTTTAGTCTGTTACTGTGGTGGGTCCTGCTGCTATTTGTTATATCAGAAAAGGTCACAACAATGATAGGAGATGTCCTTACACAAGCCGTACAGGAAGAATTACTGCTGATGGTAGGAGCAATAATCGAAATGTGACAAAAATGTGAAAGAGAACACTTATATTATAAGCATTTAATACCAAGTCAGCTGTTAATATGAGGTGTACAGAAAAGACACTCTGTTGTTTCAGACTGATGAGAAATAACCCCTTGTCCTGGTACAGAACACAAACAGTGCTTTATGTTGTGTATCTATAATTTGTCATCTGTAATACCAGTTGTTCTGCTTAGGTACCACCCTGAAAATATTTTAGTTTACACAGGAATGTTCTAGGTGGATTTAGTTTCACTTTGTTACAAAACCTGAATACTCCCCAAAGTTGCTAGAATATGGCTAACACAATACGTTTTCTTATCTTTTTGGCTTCTTTATGCAGCATCGCACATGCATTGCAAATGAGATGAAGCCTAAATCTCACTGCTTATGTGCAACACACATTCATGGAAGATTTAGGATCTGCACAGCTCATGATGTGGCAAGATGGTGGGAATCCAAGGCTTGGATATCTTAATCCTACTCCTGGAAGTTGTGACTAGCAGAGGACTCAGAACACTGACAAGCATCCCAAACCCTGAACATGGAACTGCCAATTTCCCCCAAAAGAAGGATACAGTAGAATTGTATTCAGTCTCAAACTATAAATTAGGCATTGGAACTAGATGCACACAGAGAGGTGTACGGATAGATATCTCAGAAGGACATGTCACAATCAGAAAGTGTCAGCACCAGGGACCTCAATCACTGCTGATGCCAATGTCAGGAGTTGTGACTTTGTGAAAATGCTTCACCAGACTCAGTACCCTATAGCCCTATGAGATCTGACCATGATGGAAGTATTTCCTCTGGTCTTAAATTCTCTTCATGCCTTTTCTCAACAAGTTTTTCCTTTGGTGACTTTTCAACTGCAGAAGCTGTGGATAATGCTATGGCAGTCCTAGGCAAGGCATATAACTTTTCTTTATTAGGGTAGTCCTGGAATGGTTTAGTTTTTCACATTACAGCCTTCTTATTGAACTAAACAATGGGGACAAGAGGCTATAGAGGCTGCATTGTGTCTCATCACCAGAGAAAAACAAAGTCACTGAATGTGGAAGTTTGTGTAATTTGCTTTCCACAAATAATGCATGTATTATTTTTCTTGGCAAACTTGAACAGAACAACTGCTAGCACTGCAGCTGTGCAAACATATATAGTAAAACAAAAACAATGAACAAAGACTCACAGCCAAGGTATTAGGTGCTCAACAAACTTTAATTACCATGATTAAAACAAAAAAAAATCAAGGAAGAATAACAATACCATTACGCTAGTACAATAAGCGCTTTCGTCTTGGACTTTGCCAAAATTTCATCAGATTAAAAACCATCCATAAAACTGAGATTAATATAGTACATATTTTTACATTACAATCAATAATCTTTTTCTTTCATAGCACACCTTCAAAAATAAACCAGGAATAGTCCTTCCTACTCCTGATTCTAATTGTCCAATTGAATTCCACCAGTAAGCAAACCTACCAATAAAATATGTAATATTACGTTCTTAAAAACCAGATTAAAAAACAGACCTATTTAAAATTTGATTGCAAGATAAAACTATGATTCAATCAACATAACCTATTACACACAAATAATTATCTGCGTAAGGCTTTTAGTTTAAGCATACAAGCAGTAGATGTCTGATCATTTAATCCTAGGTAATTTGGTTGCATTCAACAGAAGCTGCCAATAGAGTTCTCCATTTCAAGATGCACCACCCATGGTACACCCCTCCCATTTCTTGCTAATTTTCTCCAAAATAATACATTTAAACCAATGGTTTTGATTAAATAATACATGCTTAGCAAGAGCATTTTCTGTTCTAATTCTTTTTATATTGTAATAATGTTCATAAATGCACTCCTTTAACATAAACTCAGTTTTCTTATATAATATGTTCCACAAAGTTGGCAAAGAGCCGCATACACCATGCCTCTTGTTTCAGTCATACCTATGCCTTAGGGCTATTTTTTATCCCCAACTCAGTTTTATCACAAGTAAGAACATATTTGCAATAATTAGTGTCAACAACTTCTCATACCATGAATCATTGTTCCATGTTTTTTCTAGTATTGATTTTGAACACATTCCTTATTTGTAAACAAATCTAGGAAAATCTTCCAGCTTATTTCTAATATTGCCATCCTCCTTGAGAATAGCCCAATTTTTGTACATAATTTGCTTTATCTTGTTACATTCTAAACCACAGATGATAATACATGCACATCCAATGCACTCATTATTTAGTGCCCCGTTGCTTCTCAGATATTACTGGACTATTTTTAGCATGCAAAATGAGTCCAAACTAGCCAATGGACCTCTTGCAAATAATTCATTTTTAGATTCCAAAATAGTCTAGAGGTGACCTCTTTTTAGGAACATATTAGTCAAAGTATCACATTCTTCCAAAAACACTTAATCCTTTGACACCACACGGGCAGCTCTAACGAACTGACCCTTTACCACTGACTTTTTTTGCGAGAGAGGGTGTGCGCTAGAGAAATGCAACAGATTTTAATATGTTGATGTTCTATAAATCCATGCTATATATTCATGGCCAACCACATCTTTCTGTAGTAACGCATCTAAATAAGGAATCTTTGAAAGGTCTGCATGTAACATAAATTTCAAAAACCCAGTGGTTTGGTTTATATATTCAAGGAAGTGTGACAGTTCTTTCTCGCCTTCCTTCCAAACCAAGAATAGATCATCAGAGTAATTGGTATACATTCTAAAACGTCTTTGAAGGCACTTTCCAACACAGTGTTTTCCCAATAGGCCTTAATTATTTTTTTGAAAAGGGCACCACAACTGGAACGCATTGCCACCCCTTTAACCACTTAGTACCCTACCGGTTCGAGTACCTTTATTCAAATAAGTGTTTTCCAATTGTATTTTTTTTTTTTTTTAACTTTAAACAATGTATAGCCATTTCTTCTCAATTCATGTTTAGTGTCTTGCTCACTGTTGGCCATTATTACAAAATTAAAGTTTTTATGCACCCACTCATTCCAGGTAAGAAGGCTCACATTAATATTTACAGCCAGAACAACTCTGTTAAAAGTATTTAACCCAGTGCTCCCAGGAGAGTTTACAGTCTGTCATATCCGGTGCATGGCTGTCTTAAGACCCCCTCGTCTGTCTGATTCAAGCTGGTGTTCGTCTCTGCCCTTGAGTGATAGAATCCAACCTCTGGGAAAGTAGTTGTACCAGGCTTGTAAGTTCCCCAATGTTACGTTGAAGGTTTTCAAAGTCCATTTGTGTGTATAGTGGTTGTGAAGTACCAATACCTTCCAAGCCCATGACGCTCATCAAAAAAAACAACCATGAAATACTCCACTCAAACGTTTGTTCTTTTGAGTGGAGTATATAGTAAAAACACTTTCCACAGAGAACTTATCTGCTCTTTCAGGAAGTGAGGTCAGTCTAGATAAACTCTCATCACTAGCCAACAATGGGAGGCAATATGTTCACGAATTGCAGTAAAAATGGCACTGACATATATCTTTCATATACCAGAGGTGCACATCAGTACAGGTGGAATTTTGCCCACCCAGGTAGAAGGGTAGTAAGCTTTGGAACTCAGGCTGAACATCTGTCTCTAACAAAAGTTCAGTTTGTGATTACTGCAGCAACAGTGAACCTTATGGTGACCAGCACTAGTTCACATATCTACAGATCTTTGGGATGCATAAGGAAATTGGAGACCCTGGTGTATCAAACATGGACACAAGAAGTGCATGCAGACTACAGTGTTCCAACTACTATGGAGACGCACAGTAAATGTCCAGAGGTTAATTCCATGGATTCATCTACCTCAGGGAAGAGTACTTCACAGTTATAAACAGAAATATGTTTGCAATGAAGGTTCTACACACAACAGATTGTCAGCACTATAGTAGTGGTCCATAGTTTCCTCCATTATGATTCAAATATTTAATAAAATGTGGCATTCTTACAGTTTTTGGTCGGTTCTTGGTTTTTGTCCATAAAGTATAGTGTCACCGAAGTACCTAGAGGTTCATAGTTTAACACTAGGCTGTCGATTTGGTGGACCCTTTGTAGCCTAGCCACAAGATTCCAATTAGAGTTTAACATTAAATGTGGTTATAACCCTTTCCATAAAGGCTTGAGTGGCCAGACCAGAGTAGTATTTACAACTGTCCATTCATTTGTCCAGGTTGTACATAAAAAAAGTCAGGAAGCAACTCTGCTGTACTTCCAAGGGGAGGTCTGTTCCATTAAAGAAAGATTCTTCAAGACATCAATCTCACTAACTGGTCCTGTTTATGTTTTGGTGGAAGTTTAGATCTTTTGACTGGGTGATTAGGATATTATCATTGTGAATGTGTAACAGGTCACACAGGATCTGATTCACTGAGTGTCTGTATGCTAAATAGAGGTTTTCTCTTAGACTGACTTAACTCAGAGGAATTTCTTTTAATTTCCATAGTAAGGAAACACTGCAGCCTCTTGAGCTGGGTTATATGCCTAGTCAAGTACATACTAAAAGGGGCATTATTATTTATTTATTTATTACTTTACCGGGTAGTGTCCGACTCGGCCGGGGGCCCGTTTTCAGTGGAGACCCAGGGAGAAAAGCTCCACAGGATTACAGAAAAGATATTTTTGCAACAGAATACAATGCAGGCAGTAGTACAATATAGTCAATAGAGCAATATAAGCAATAGTACAAAAAACAGCAATTGCTCAATACAAGTAGTGGAATAATTTCTATGTAAACAGATGATAGGAGTAATGCTGAGAACAGTAGCAGAAGAGGGCTAATCATTATCCTGGAGAGTAGCAAGAGCATAGCCAATGATTAGTCAGGTGTCCCTTTAGGAGTGATTTGAACTGATTGAGGTTAGGGTTTTTTTGTTATCTCTGGAAGAGTGTTCCAGAGTTTGGCTATCTTGTGAGAATAGAGGGAGTGGCCATGACTGTTGTGGGAGTTGGCAACCTTGAGTAACAATTTGTTAGAAGATCTAAGAGCTCTAAGATTTTTACTAGGCTGGACTATGTAGGAGATCACAGGGCAGTTGCTGGGGTAATAGATAATTCTGTGGGTTAAGGTTAGCTGATTAAATAATAAAAGGTTGGGGAGCTCTAGCCAGTCTAACTGTGAGAGCTGCACAGTGGTGCGATCTGTATGGATGATTAGCATATTTGGCAATCTTGTAGCATGCAAGGTTGTTGAGGTCTGATTTTTCTAAGGTTTGTGAATATAAGTGAACCGTACAGGAGAGAGGATAGCAGGTGTGTGCAAGCAGTGACAAATCTGGCATTGGGAGTTAAGGTTTGGCCTTGTATAGGGTGCCAAGTTTTATGTGGACATTTTTGATAGTTTGTGCAATATGTATATCAAATTTGAGGTTATTATTTATGGTAACACCTAAAAGTTTAGTGTGGTTAGTGGGGACTATCTTGCTACCATTTGCAGAGGTAATAGAGAAAGGGGGCATGAAAGATTTTGTTTTTTTGTTACTGATTACTGTCTGATATATTGGGAGCAGAGGGGAATGACTACTTCCTAGGATTTAAAAGATATATCCCTAGTGATTATATGTAAGGATTTCCTAAAAACAGTTGACACATGATGGTCAATGGATAATTCCTTGTCAAATAAAAATGCCCAAGTCCCTAATCACAGTCAACTTTAAGGGAGTATAACCTGTATGATGCATTGGTGCCCGGGTTTGTCAAAGGACACAATGCTGCATTTCTTGGCATTTGATTTCAGTCCATGGTCCAAAGATCACTTGTTAGTCTACATTAGGCCCTTCAGGTGATTCTGAAGGTCAAATGGAGAATTTATGACAGGTCTATGTTGCAGTCATAAACTGTCAGCCTTGATATCAGACATGTAGACATGAAAGGTGAGTGGTCCTAGTACCAGCCCCTGAGGACACTTCTGGTAACTACTTTTTTGTTGAGAGTGTACCTCTAATAGACTGGATTGTGTCAGTAAGCCAGTTTGCTATCAAGCGAGTAATGTAGGGAGTTCCTTTTAATCAGATTAGTTTATAAATAATGCCAGAATGTAAAATGGTGTCATAGGACTTGGCCAAGTTCAAGTATGCAGTGTCCACTAGGTTTAGGAGTCCGGATCTACCTTCAACAAATCTAAACTGGCCTGGGTCCAAGATCTGAAGATTTTGCTTACATCCTTCTTAAGTTTCATAAGGATGTAGCTGATAGGTCTACATCTGCCTGGGTTAGTCATGAGTCCCTCTTTACAGATGGGATGACCACAGCAGTTCTCCATACCTCTGACA
This sequence comes from Protopterus annectens, assembly GCF_019279795.1. Taxonomy (NCBI): domain Eukaryota; kingdom Metazoa; phylum Chordata; order Ceratodontiformes; family Protopteridae; genus Protopterus; species Protopterus annectens. Next base: position 685,342,534 of record NC_056733.1, read on the forward strand.
TGAATCCATAGAAGAGACAGATAATGAATAGACTTGGTTACTGCTCTGCCATTGTTGTTTAGTGTTGACAAAAAGACAGTCTGGCATGTGTTGTTTACATTTTAGTTAACGGGTTGGAGCACTGATCACAGAGTGATCAACTGCCAGCTCAGTCCAAGTTACAATCACATCACATTGTAGCAATAAAAAGCAACAAACAATATGTATCAAAAGCAGCATAATAAACAAGATATTCTAACAGAAAGCAACAAACAAATGTCAATACTAGAACGGATATGACTAATAATGCATGGGCATGAATGCAAAAAAGCAGTAAAAGATGTTCAAGAAAAGTAAATTTGGGCTCATGGAGATGTATTTTTTAAGCTTTGAGGACAGCACATAGGGCTTGCTTGGGAGAGATTAGGAGGGAGTGGTGTAGGCATGCTATTGTGCTTTGGAAACTCTGGGAGAGATTGGGAGTAAAGTTTGGACTGCATTTGTCTGCAAGTATGTTGGCTATATCTTTAGGAGATAAGTAGGTGGTGTTTTGATTAGCTCAAAGCACTACTGAGTAATACTTTTAATGTTTTTGACACAGTTGAAGAGTTTGCATTCAGCCTTAATATGGGTGGCAATTCTCAAACTGTTATTTTTGGAGGATTTGGATTTGCTTCCAGGTTCTTTGCTGATTATTTTTTTTGAGTTTCCCTGTAGCTGAGGATTTAAGTCTGCTCTTACTAGCTATGAGTTTCTTTCACTTATTTTATAGTTTATTTATACTGGCATTCCACCCAGTGGGTGTGTTCTTGAATTTGGTACTGTAGTCATGCTTTATAGGGACCAACGCCTCAATGCCAACTTGGAGGTGTACATAGCACTTACTCGTGAATATGACAGTGAGTGAAGCGGGTCATCAGGGTAAGTAGGGTTTTCTATAGGGTCATCAGTAAGCTGAAGAAGATTTGTCTTGGAGGAGTGTTTGAAGAAAAAGGTGTTTCAGTGAGACCGGTCTGACACTTAAACTTAAGTGTCACTGCACAGTGATGAGATTTGACCTGTGATTTGGTAACTATGGGAGTAGAGTATGGTGGGGCTCTACCGGTGAGAACCAGATCCAACATTTTTGAGCCCCTCCTTCAGATTGACTAATTGGTCTGAGGACATGATATTAATGACATCCAGGAATCTTTGAACATAGTTTTTCATGGTGGTGTAGGTCCCATGATTAATGGGACCGTTGAAGTTACCTAGTACTGAGTTCCATAGTAAGGGATGCCAGTTTGTTTAGATATGGCTTATGCTCTGCATGTATCATGAAGGGGGTCCAGTAGTTGCCTATGACGTGATACTGGGTGTTGTTTATATTGAGGAAAATGTGGAGGAGTTCAAGGTCATTGTTATACATTATGAGTCCAGAGGTAAAGTATACACGCCCTCCAAGTACAGTGTCAAATTCAATACTGGGCCTGAAGGAGTGGTAGACATTAAAAATCTACACTGCAGGGGTACTTTAACCTTTCTGAAACTGTTTCAGTAACAAAGCATATGTTTATTTTCAGTTGATAAAATGCCTGTAAGGAATGCACCTTTTTATTAAGGTGTGTAAGGCTTCTACCATTGAGCAGTGCTGCCTTTATATGACTTTATTATGGCTGGCTATTAGGTAATTTAAGGAGACCAGACCTTGCCTAAACAGGCACTACTGGGGAAGAAAATAATTTTGTCATCATTCAGAAGACATAAGGGAAAGAGGTGCAGGTCATCCCATGCAAAACAGCCTCTATCAGACTTCTCCTCCCAGGTTGATGTATGTATTGAATCCTCATCCAATGGCACCAGTCACTAAGCCAGTAATTATCTTTTGTTTGCATTAAGGCATCATTCTTAGGGATGGTAGGACACTACTCAATAGTAGTTTCACATCTATTTCAGAATCCCATTCTGAGAGTTCAGTCATGTCCCTCTTCATATGATCCAAGGAGGTGAGTCTCAAGACATTCACTCCCACGTGAGTAATGCCCAGAACATATGTGTACCTGGGAAGAAGGGACTTGAAGGCCCTAGTGATATTGCAAATTCTTGCACCTGAGAGGCAGCTGACCATTGCTCTCTATTTGCTCATCCTGGTGAGTAGTGCATCTGTATCCCTAACTATAGAGTCAGCCATGACCAAGAAGTTGTCAGAAGTACTAGATTGGTGTTGCTGCCTTAAAGGCTTCTGCATACTAGCTGTGTGACACTTTTTCTTTGTTGTATTTTCTGTAGTGTCAGAATGTGATGTATTGTTGTTTATGACCTTTTGATGATGGGTAGTAGGAGATAGATTTGAGGGTTTAGGCTAATTTTTGATTTAGAAGTTCTAGAGGGCTTGGATAGAGATTTATTTAATGCCATCACTGTTAAACAGTTTTGTGGTGATGGTCTGGATATTCAGTAATCTAGAGCCAATGCTCTGTGGATATTCAATAGCTACAAGTGGAGTAAGATGGTGTTTTACTCAATTCATGCTCCTGAGTGAGGGCCATCTCCAGTTTCGTTAAGTAAGTACAGCTCTCACACAAAGTTCTTTAGGTTAAGTAGGACTTTGTTTTCAGTGACTCTGTTGCAGTTCTTACATTTGCTTTGAACTCCATGTGCTATAGGGCTGGCAATAGAAGGGGGTTATAGTTTATTTCTCCATGGTGACCAGTGCTGCCATGTGATATCGTTTTGAGGAAGTAAGGAGAGTTGCTGTTCCATACAGCTAACAGGAGTAGAAAGCAAGTTGGTGCAAGTACGCTGGGGTTCATAGCCAAGTACTAGGCAAGCTGCCCTTGCAGGCCATTTTAAGCCTGGCCAATTTGCCTTTTTGTGCTTGAAATCTATCCCATTTGGTAAGAGATTGGCCCTTATCACATGGTTGATAATTCTATATTACCTCAATAAGAATAACTGGAAATCAAGTCATAGATAATTTAAGAGGACCCATGCTTTGGATAAAGCATTTTGAGGCTCTGTCCATTAGCAGTACTGGGGGCAGTCAGGTGGAAAGTTTGGAGTTTCCCCTCCATAGATCTGAGTTGCACTTGAAAATGGACAGGGATGAACTTTGTTTTATGTGGATAGGGAGTCTGTTCCACAGCATCAATATCCTCTGCAAAATATGGCTGTCCCTCCAAACCAGTCTGTTAATGTTGCAGAAGAGTTTTAGATAAGAGTTTTAGATACCTAGACAAAGTATTTCTGATAACTTTTGGTTGCTAATGTACAGTAAATCCCTCAGTTATGGGTGTGATGCCCATGCCCTGGCCCAGCAATCAAGGAGCCTCAATCCTCACCACTAACACCAGTGAGGGCCATCTCATATAGGGGGTAAAGATAACAAATACCCACAATAAAGTGCAATTCCCCTTAAGAGCACACAGAGATCACAGTCAGTCTATGGCTGGTCACTCCCTTGCTTTCCAGGTCACCAATAAGACTCCCCACTGGCACAGCTATAGGGTCCAGATCTCGGCAAGCTAAAATCTCCAGCACCCTCTCTGTCCAGCCAGTGCTTCGTGTCCTTGCCCAAGTAGCTGACACGCACACACTTTGAGATAAGAGTTTATACAACCACACAAACACTCCTGGGGAAGGTTGGCACTGGGGAAGGTTGGCACAGGTTCTCCAGCTGTGTCCCTTTTACCCAGGACTATATGGTAGAAATCATTGCCACCACCCAGCTAATATTTATCAGCTACTCAAAGGCCCTTTAAAAGGGTGTCCAATTATTACTGTGCAATATTATTATTCAATTGGTAGTATCGCCCAGGGCTAAAGCTGTAGGAGTGGCTTTGTACAATTTTACCAAAGGCATGCATGTACTCTTAAGAGCTTAAATTATCACCACACAAAACCACCACAGTTGAAAGGTTTTAAAATATTTAATAATGAATAAAAACACAAGACAATACTTCTTACTACACAGTGCTAGTCAAGAGTTCAGAGATCACAGAGAAATACTTAAAATAATTCAGTAGTGCAGTTCTGACATCACAGAAAAACACTTTGTCTAATCTTTCTAGTTTCTAGCTATTTCTAAGAGAAAACACAAGTCTAATATAACTTACATATAGAGCAAGACGGTGCTGAGTTGGATGGTCAAGACAAAAATGCTTAAAGCTCTCTGATTCTCTGTTTTTAAAATCACATTCCTGGTTCCCATTGCATCATTCTTCACACTTCCCTGGGTTCCCAGGCTAACAGAAACTACATTTACATTCTTAACATCTCCTTGTGTTATCTTGCAGCTGGTCAGGAAGCAGAGCAATAAAAATACATTTGCATGTTTAAATCTAGCAATTTAACTCTTGGCTAAAACAATAGAAAGAATGTCTTCATCTAGACCGGCTGGAGCCGACTTTAGATCAGAGGGTCATAAAATATTTCATTTGGTCAGCAGAGAGCACTGTTACATTTTTTTGCAGTTCCACATCTAACAGCAGTTTTTCATTTAAGACAACAAGCCTGTGCCTTACATTAATATTTACGAATTATAGATTTATCTATAAAATTCTATCTAGCTAGGCTGTTGTATTTAATGCTTACAGCACACAGAGCTATACTGAGCATAAAGGCATGGTAGTTGTACTTCCATAGTGAGTATTGCACCCAAGAAAATTCTGTGTCCTTCATTTTACTGGAAATACACCCTCTTCCAACTGTTGAGTTAATAATCCACTGTAATTCACGGCTCACAGATAGAATGCAGATAATTAAATAGGGGATGTTACCTCCACAAAGAGACCAGTCATCAGTAGATTCCCCTAGAATAGTTAAATTGCTAGATACACACCTTGGCAGGAAATCAGAACAAACAGATGTTTAACAAATGGAGAAAATTTCTAGTTAATACCTTACACGCAGTGAAATAACTAGGAAACATTTACAAACTGTGTGACAGTATAAACCTTATTTATCAGGCCCTGTGAAGCAGACAGTTTTAGTACAACCATGCAGATTAGTTTATAGCTATAAAATACAGTAAAAAGTATGCAGCAGACAAAAAGTGCTATAAATATCTAGAATAAGCAATAACTAGTAAAAATAAGCAAAAAAAGAAAACTGGATACATATTGTTATATATTACAGATCAGAGTTTTGGTGAGTGCCCCCCCCCCCCTTTTAGCTCTGTGTGAAATGGCAGAAACACAAGGTAACTTAAGTAACAGAAGGTTGAAACCTGAAACAACTTTCAAAAAAATAGCTTGAAAGAACCAATGAGATGCTTACTCCAAGCCGTAGACCAGGCAACCCTACCAGACAATGACCATAAACACTATACTCTCACTGAAGTGGAAAATGGCTTTTGCTAAACTAAGATGGCCTGGAAAATGTGCTTAGAACACACAGCCTCTGCAAACAACTAGGCCCAGAAACACAATCCTGAATATGGACACTTCTACAGCTACTACCTATACTATTTTAGGCAGGAAACACTACAAAAATGTTTATCACAGCAGAAAAACAAGAGTGAACCACTAAATGAAGGTTTTAAACAGGTAAAGGAGCCAAAGGGACTCTAGAGAATGCTTTGAACTGCAAACAATTCTGTTATGATACTCACATTGGCAGGAAATCAGAACAAACATACAGATATTTAACAAATGGAATTTCCAGTTAATGAATATGGACAATGCTACACTAACTACCTACTCTATTTTAGACAGAAAACACTGCACAAATGTGTATCACAGCAGAAAAACATCAGTGAGCCATTAAATGAAAGTCTTAAACCAATAAAGGGGCAAGGAGAGACTAAAGAATGGTTTTAACTGCAAAAAAAAAAACAGTTCTATGATACACACCTTGGCAGCAAATCAGAACAAACAAAAGCAGATGTTTAACAAATTGAGAACATTTCCAGTTAATACCTTACACAATGAAACTAGCTAGAAAAGATTTACAAATTATGATAGTAAAAACCTTATTTATCAGGTCCTGTGAGGCAGGCAATTTTAGTACAACCATGCAGATTAGTTTATACCTATAAAATACAGTTAAAAAGTTTGCATCTGCCATTCGTTCAGCCATAGAGTTTTGCTTGAGAGAAAAAAGATGATTTTCAGAGGTTTGCTGAAGACCTTCACAGAGGCAATTTGAAGGTCAGGGTACTTCAAAATTGTCAAAATCCCCATCTTCCAGATCCGAGAAGTCTGGAAAAAGGTCATCCTCTTCCAGTGTTCATTCGGAGCCATCAAAAATATTTTCTAAAGTGTCGTCTTCAGATCCAAAGACTGTTGGGCCCAAAAATCCTACTACCTCGGCTCCTTCTTTGGTTTCGGAGCTGATGGTTTCACCTACGGAGCCAGTCCCCAGAATTGGAGCCAGTTTCTCCTACTTTGAAGATCCCCTTTGCTTCATTCTGCTAGATCTCCTACTCCCTCCTTTAGATCCTCCAGGAGCCTTTCTGATGATGATGTGGATTGTGTGGTGTGGAGGCTATTAAGGACACTGGTGCTGGCCAAACTGTTGGCTCCAACCCAGAGGGATTTGCAACAGACCAAGACTTACCCCTTCACCATCTATTCCTCCTTCGATCCGATCTGGGACCCTGGAGCCAGTGTGTCTGGAACTGATTGTAGTGGAACCATCGAACACGAGACCTACACCAGGATCTTTGGGCCCAACTACCTTTCCGACATGCTGTGTTCCATCTGAACTCGAAGTGTCTTGGAGCTGATGCGCTCCAGTCGGGTCCATGGAGTAGAGTCTGATTGGACAGTTGTCTGATCCAAACTTGCCTCTCGGGGCTTCAGCACGGGTGAGCTCTGCACCTACATTGGCCTCTGAGCCAACCCTCGTGGTTCTGGGGATGCCTTCTGGCTCTTCAGAGCCAGAGGTTTCCTTGAATCAGGGGTTGGGGGCTTTCGAGGTGATGAGGAGAGTGCCATCTCCACTGGCTGCTCCACTCTCAGGTCCAGTCATTCTTCCCCCAAAGGCACAGGTGTCTGTCTCGGCACCACTGCATCCACAGACTTAGAGACCCTAGGCTTCAGGATGCCCCATTGGGTGAACACCTCTCTTCCAAAGCCTCTCCAGAATACCTTTCTGAAGAGGTCCCTCATAAGAGACTATGTAAAAGGAAGCATTTAGACTCCCCAGTGGAGTCCATCACAGCCAGTAGAGACCTTGATGAGTCAGAAGGGTCCCCACGGTTGCCTTCTGAGGATGTCTCCTTCGCAGACATCCTGGAAATACTTAAGCAGAGAGGTGTCTGGAAGGCCATCAACCCTTCTGAGAAGTCTGTATACCTGAAGGCTTTTGGGTCTCACCCTTCGGCCACTTGGGTGTCTCCGCCTTTCGATGAACTGATGGACCTAGTTTGTCGAAAGGCATGGGAGTCTCCAGACTCATTGGAGCCTGTTCCCCAGAAGCAAGATAAATTCATTACATCCCCCCCAGATAAGATTTTTCTTATGAAAAGTATCCCAGTAGATGCTATGGTGGTGGCGGCAGCCACCAAAAAGGAACTTTCAGAGATGTCCTAGTCTGTCCATCCACCAAACAAGGAGTCTTGTACAATGGACTGATACAGAAAGTGCACATTTTCTTCAGCGAGCATTGCACTCAGGTCACTGAATTATCTCACCCACTTTACCAAACTTCAGAGAGATCTCCTGAAAGAACTAGGAGATACCTCTTCAGCTACTGAACTCTTGGAGATTATCAGTAAAGGTTTCCTCTCAGCTCTCCACCTTAAAGTCAGTGGTCAACTCCTCCATGAGGCTCATTTCTTATGCAGTAGATGGAGAAAGTAGGGCAGTGGATTCAGGCATTTACCCAAGGAGACATTCCTGGAAGTGCCTGTGTGACTTTGCAGAGCCCTTTGTCATCTTTTATTAATGCCCCTTTTAATGGCTCATCCTTGTTCAGGCCAAACGTCAAAGACACACCAACCAGGTGTGAGCAAGAAGAAAATACTCTCTCTGCCATAGGAGTCTGTTTTTCCCTACCTTCTAGACCTTACCCAAAAGTCCAAAAGGGAGGAAAAATGTGGTTCCAAAAATCCCAGAGAACTTTTCAGGACACACGTGGTGATTCTTCCTCAGCGGCAGAGGGGGAAGCAGTAATGGAAGACACTGACCACGTGACAGAGGGGGAGTCCTCAGAATCAGGGTGACAGGGAATCATTCCATGGTAAGCCATTTCAGCTCTCCTGAAAGGGGGCCTGTCTGTCCATCTCTGGAGGCAGTTGGAGGTTGCTTATTTTTGTACCCAGAAGCCTGGCTAAAAATAAAAGACAAGTGGGCACAAAGCATCGTATCTGGAGGCTACTATGTATGCTTTTGCTTCCCCATCCCAAACACAAAGAACATCTCTGATGTTCCATCCAGTCAAAGGGAACAGGCAATTCTAGAAATACAAAAGTTGCTAGACAAAAGGAGTCATCCAAACAGTCACCACAGACCAAATAGGATCCGGAACTTACTCAAGGTTCTTTTTTAGTTCCAAAGAAAACAGGGAACTGGAGATCCATCCTGAATCTCAGCAGATTAATCAAATCAGTAAAAAAAAAGCAAAGTTCCAGATGGTAGCACTAAAGTCAATATTTCCTTTTCTGGGAAAAGATGATTGGATGTGCTCTATAGGCCTCCAGGATGCGTACTACTACATAAAAATGGACAGGCGATCCAGGAGTCATTTACACTTTTAGCTAGGAGCCAGTCACTACCAGTTTTGAGCTCTGCCCTTTGATCTCACTACAGCCCCCAGTGTTCACCAAGTGTATAGCAGTAGTCACGGCTCACTTTAGACACCTAGGATTCAGAGTGTTTCCATACCTAGATGACTGGCTCCTAACCGCCACCACCAAGCATCTACTAACAAAAGTGAGAGACACCACCTTGCAGCTCTGCTCTCTCCTTGGTATCGGTATAAATTACAAAAAAATCTGCCTTGTTGCCATCTCAGCATATCATTTTTATAGAAGCAGATCTAGATGCAACAAAAATGATGGCAAAACTTCCCCCCAAAAGAGTTCAAGTGCTATGACATCAGGTCATAAACCTACTTCCAAGAAAAAGGTACAAGCAAGAATAGTCCTAAAAGTCTTGGGGACCATGGCAGCAGCAATAAACTTGGTTCCATTAGCATACCTGCTTATGACAATTCTGCAGTGGCTACTGTTCGCTCAGTGCAGGAACTACCCATGTCCCACCAAATCATAATAGAATCTTGCAAGAAAGAACTTTGTTGGTGGCTTCACTCCATTCATGTGACATTAGGTCGACCCTTTGTTCTTCCACAGCCTTTAGCCAAAGTGACCACGGACGCTTCCCAGATAGGGTTGGGGGGCATTATCTGGGAAAGACAGTCCAAGGCACTTGGCAGGATCTCGAGGCCCATTTGCACATCAGTGTCCTAGAGATGAGAGCAGTGCTTCTAGCATTGCAAGCATTCCAAGACTGTCTTCCACTAGGAACTATTGCAATACAGACAGACATGTCAATTGTGTGGTACATAAACAGGGAAGGGCCAGGTCTTACGCCCTTTGCCGGGAAGCCCTCAGAGTATGGCAGTGGGTGAAGACATCCCAATGTTTTCTGACAGTAATGCACATCCCAGGGAAATCCAACGTGATAGCAGACAAACTCAGCAGAGCGATTCTGATGTCTCATGAGTGGTCCCTAAAACAAGAAGTAGCGGAGATGATTTTCTATAAATGGGGCCAGCCTTGCTGCAACCTTTTTGCCACGTCCATGAATGCCAAATGCAGCAGCTATCTTGCCCTTATACCCCCTGCGGGGGAGTCACCAAGGAATGCACTTGTTCACGATTGGCCCTTGGGTCTCCTCTATGCCTTTCCTTCCTTTCTGTTGATACCCAAAGTTTTTCAGAAAGCCGATTCCTTTGGAAGGAATTTGATACTCATCTTCTCTTGCTGGTCTCATCAGATCTGGTTCCCCTTCCTTTGGCCTCATCTTCAGCAGGAGCCTTGGATTCAGGACCCAGTTCTGGACCTTCTGATTCATGCATCAGGGATGCTCCACCCCTCCCTTCAGTCCCTCAAATTGGCAGCTTGGCTGCTCCGATTCCAAACATAGCCAGGCTCCCTAACCTCTCCCCATCAGTCAAACATATTTTGATCTTGTCTCATAAGGTTTCAACGAGGAAGTTATATGCCAGCAAATGGAAGAGATTTTCTTCTTGGGCCTTGAATAACCACGTTGATCCCTTCTCTGCCCCTATACCTTCCATTCTTGAGTTCTTGGCAAAGCTATTTAATGAGAGCGCAGCTGCAGCTACTATTCAAGTTTAGTTAGCAGCAATATCTAAATTCCACATAGGTGAATTGGGGCCAAATGTGATGTCCCACAGACTTTGCAAGGCTTTTGTTTTATCCCATTTGATTCTTCCCCCTTTTGAACCTGCATCATCCTATGATCTAAAGTTTCTAAACTGGAAGGCAATCCTTTTGATAGCCATCACTTCTGCTAGAAGAGTCTGAGCTACAGGCATTGTCAATAAAGCCCCCCTACATGCTTTTCCAGAAAGACAGAGTATCCCTATGAACAAACCCATCCTTTCTACCCAACATTTGCTCAGAATCTAATTTGAACCAATCCATAGACCTACCAGTTTTTCCCCCAGCTATGGCACCAAGGCATAATATATAGATGTACATAGGCAATTACGCTTCTGCTTACATAAGACAAAAAATTTCAGAAAATCTGAACAATTATTTGCATCATTTTCAGACTACAAGAAAGGTCCTCCTGTATCAAAAGTCACACTTTCAAAATGGCTATCAGATTGCATTACCTTTATTTACAATTCTCGAAACAAAAGAATTTCCCAAAAAAGTAAAAGGTTATTCTACAAGAGCCATAGCAACCTCCTCTGTCTTGGATGAGATTACCAGTTGATACCATTTGTGCTGCAGCAACATGGGCAAGACCTCATACCTTTATCACTAATTACAAAGTGCATTTTGGCCTCCAGGAATAGGGCCTCTTTTGAGTCCACTGTTCTGAAGAATATTCTCTCGTGAGCCACCCAAGAAATACGGTGAAGGGACGCTGTACCAGCCATTTAAGAATGAAGGGTAAGATAGGACAACATCACATAAAGAAGTTATGTACTTACCATAACTTTCCATGTGTGTTGTCCATCTCGCCTTCATTCTTACATACTACCCTCCTTCCCCCCTACCTTTGACTCTTAGAGGACAGAGCAGTTACAATTGGAAATAAAGGTTCTCCAACCTTCCTCATTGTTCTATAAGTTTCTGATAGTTATTGGGATCTAGTGTTTTAGCAGCAAACAAGATCTGGGGAGCTTTCCTAGGACATGAATGGATAGGTTTACAGCCACAAGCTAGTGGAAGACATTGAGCTTTTGAATTAGGCTGAGTCAGAACCGAGGATCAGTTCCAAACCCAACCAGTTAAGAATGAAGGCGAGATGGACAACACACATGGAACGTTGTGTTGAGTACATGACTTCTTTTTTGGGACAAGAATGTTTATAAAAGAACTTGAGCAAGAGGGACTGTATAAATATTTTGGGAACTGATGAAGGATCAACAATAAAACATGAACAAATGCAAATAAAAATTAGTAAGGAGTACTTCAGAAGATTTAAATTAATCCTGAAAACAGCATCGACATCTAGGAACAAAATCAAAGCTGTAAACAAAATTGCTTTTCCTGTCCTAGCTTACAGTTCTGGAGTGATTGGCCCCAAAACATGCTGGCTAGATTAGATAGGAAAACAAGAAGGATGCTTCATGCTCACCAAATGATTTGTAAAAATCAGTGCATACCAATATTATATATTCCCCATTCTGAAGGAGGGAGGGGCCTTCTTGAAATGGATTACATGTATAAATCTGAATTTGTGGAACTCCTCACATCTGCTGACCTCACAAGACCCAAATGTAGTGAAAGTTTTGAAACATGAGGAGAATACATCTAAGATGACTTCCCTGCTTAGGCTAGCAGAAGCATATCTGTGTCGAGCAGGAATGGAAATCAAACCAGAAATGTTTAAAAATCAGGCAGCAACTGAATATGCCAAAAAACAAACAAAAGAATATAAGGTGAAGGACCAGATGAGAAGGCAAGAAATGTGGAAAAAGCATAAATATAGTTGCGAGTATAGAAAACTTCTGGAAAAACCTCGTGTTGATCAGGAATAAATGCAGGAATGGTTAAGAAGAGGTGAATTTAAACCAAGAGATGAAAGGTTAATATTGGTGGCCCAAGATAATGGGCTTAAATACACATTGGTTTACAAAGTCTGTTGAACATGTGGGAGAAACAGACAAATGTAGGTTTTGTAAAACAGAATTGGAAACAGTCGCACACCTCGTTGCTTGTTGTGACATACAAATGGCAGAAGGCCTGTATACTGAAAGGCATAATAATGTGGCGAGTGTGTTGCACTGGGGATTGTGCAAACATTATGGTATTGAAGTGGCTGAAAAACACTGGAAATATTAGCCACAAAGAATAATAGAAAATGAAGTCTACATCACATGGAATCACCCGTTACCAACAGTTCAGAAGATAGATGCTAGAAAACCAGATATAGTGGTCCAGGAAAAGAAGGCAAAAGTAGCATTGATCATTGAAATCGCCACACCCAGTGACTACAGTGTCGTGTGTACAGAGAGATACAAAGTCATACAATATCAGAATTTGCAAGCAAAAATGAGAGCAATGTAGAAGAAAGACATCCAGATAGTTCCAATAGTAGTAGAAGCAACAGGTCTCATAAAAAAAAGTCTACAATCCTATTTAATTGCGCTACCAATGCACGCAACTCGGTATGAATTGCAGGAGGAGTCATTACTGGGCACATTGCAGGTGCTGTGAAGAGCACTTTTGGCTGACAGAGTGTGAAACAATACTAATTTCATGAGCTTTAATCATACTTTGACTTAGGAATGGGGTCCATTCCTGTCATGGTATTAAACACAAAAGAGTTGGAGAAATTAAAAAAAAAGTTAAAACAATCCCAGTTCCATGGTTAACTTTAAAAAAAATTGTGGCTCCAAGAGAGAAAACATAAACCAATTGGATTAAAAACAAAATACAGACTGCCTGTCAAAATTTCTGACACCTTAGAAACCTTTCTAAACAAAAGATTAAATCAGAAAAGCAATCCTACTACCATCTGCTCCAAGACAGGTATTAGAGAATCTAAAACATTTCTCGTCATCCATTAATATACTTATTTATCCTGGCCAGTAAAACACAACTTCACTCACAACAAACAGCAGCTAACACAGCATTGCTTTCCAATTGAATTTCCATTTTATACCCACTGTTCTCTCCTTAGTCAAGGATACCACCTTCCTCTCCACCCGCAATCCCACAAAACCCATAAATTCATCCAGGTCAGTATAGTTTCTTCACTGTCCCAAAAGCAACCCTGAAAACTATCTAGGCAGACTAAAATCGAACACCTTAGCTTGAGTCTCTGAAAATAACACAACCTTGCCTACCCTGTCTCTATCCTTATCTGTTCTCTCTCAGAAAACCACGTCCCAGCCCTCTGTAAAAAGTCTTTCATTATACTACTGTACAAAGGGAACACATCCACAGAATTCACCAGCTATAGGTCCTCCACTGGGCCAGTAATCAAGGAGCCTCAATCCTCACTCCTGCAACAGTGGGGGACATTCAATGAGAGGATGACAGGTACACACACAGTATTTCCAGATGCAGCTCTCTGCATCAAGTGCAATTTCTCTTGAGAGCACACAGAGAACACAGTCAGTCTGGGGCTGGTTTCTCCCTCTTCCTCCAGATCCCCAATAAGACTCCCCACTGGCACTGCTATAGAGTTGAGATCCCAGCTGATTGACCAAGCCAAGACTTAAGCACCTTCTCTGTCCAACCAGTGCTTCATATCCCTACCCAAGTAGCCGACACATACACACACTGAGGTTTGATTTACACACACCTGGGAAAGGCTGGCACAGATTTATTAGCTATGCCCCCTTCTGCCCAGACTATAAAGTAGTTTCCAGCGCCACCAGTAACTCCTTATCAACTACTTTAAGGTCCTTAAAGGATGTCCAGTCTTACTGTGTAATATTAATACTAATACAAATGGTAGTCTGACCAAGTGCAAGGCTATTGGGAATGACCCCACACAGTGTCACCAAATAAATATGCAAGTACTCTTAAAACTTAAACATCTCTACCAAAGATCAGCCACAATGAAATGTTTAAATATATTTAATAATAAATAATAAAAGACAATACTAAATATATAGCCACAGTGACAGCAGAGTTCAAAATCGCAGGAAATATTTAAAATAACATTGCAGTACAGGCTCACACAAAGAAAAACATCTAAACTAAACTTCACTGTATGCCTGAGCCCTGACTGTATCTAAGAGAATTATACTGTTCCCTAGAAACTTACTTCATTAGATCAAGGCAGATGTGAGTGGATCTTGTCGTCAGGTCCAAGACAGAATGCTCAATGCTCTGTAATCACTAAGAGACGACTTAAAAGAATATCTAAAATATTACCGCTGGGATAGCTTGCAGAATGACATCATTTCTGGTCATCTGACTTCTAGTTCTCAGGCCAAAACCCCCATTGCTAGAAGCTAGCAACATATGTAGCATTTCTAAAAAAGAAAATGTATACCAACAACTGCAAAGGAAGGGCTCAGAGCAGGCAAAAATACAGCAAGAGAAGAGCAGAGCCAAGCCACCATGACAGTTCAGGATAAACACAGCAATGCTTCGATGAAAAATGCAAAAAATCTTTATTGAAGAGCACAAGGTAAGCGCTTTCATGACCTCTGTAGTCGTTTCATCAGACTACATCCAAACAAATGTTTCTCAGCTTAAATACATAAAGCAATTAACACCTTATAAATTGAATCAAATCATTAAAAAAACAGTGCCTAAAAACAGTGTATAGTAAAAAGACATAGTAGACATTTTATATGTGTGTGTGTGTGTGTGTGTGTATATATATATACATGTATATAAAACATATTAAATAGCTGCATATTATACACACTGAGTGACAGTATGTAAACCACACTGAATAACTGATAACTGCCTTAATAAAGATGTAAAGTATATACAAAAATATATACAGAGAGAATTGAATAAGATAAAATATATGCGCATATATATATATATATATATATATATATATATATATATATATATATATCTGTCACATTAGTGTTTTAAGTTTCTAGCTTTGAGAAACTGCTTCAAAGAAGCCATTTCATTACCACCAGGTGGTGTATATGCATTTAATTTAAGGATCCACTTTTGTTCTAACACTTCGGTGCGATTTGTAATGTCGCCACCTCTCTTCCCTTCTGATAAAATATAAAGAACAAAAAATATATGTGAATTACCTTCTTGTTCTATGTGCTTATATAGAGCACTGGAAGTTTTATGATTGTTAATATCCCTATAATGCTCTTGAATGCGCTCCTTAAGCATGCAGTTTGTCTTGCCCACATAGTAGGCATTGCATGCTGTGCAAAAAGCAAAATATATTAAATTCCTAGTTTTGCAGTCAGAGTAATGTGTAGCCACCATCTCAAAGTTTGGAGCCATATGAGTATATTTAAAACACAAATGCACATATTGACACGCTGTGCAATTCCTGCATATATAGGTACCTTTCCTTTGTGACATCTTATTATAACTATTTTGTCTCTCTTAGTAACATAGTTGACGCTTAAGGTTTTTCTTATTCTTAAAAGCAAACCTAGGTTTATCATCCAGTAATCCATCTAGTTCACCTATAATCTTTAAAATATTCCAGTTCTGTTTAAATACATCACAGAATATTCCAATATCCCCAGTATATGTGAGTGGAAATCTAAGTTTATTTTGTTCACTAGGGTCATGCCCTATACTGTGATCTGTTCTATCCATAAACAAAGATTTACATCTGGAGGACCTCTCTGCCATTAATTCAGATACCTGTGTACAAAACATTTTATGTGAATAACCTCGGTCTTTAAATTCACTCCCCAACTCATCAAGTGCTAACTGAAGTTGGACATCATTGTTATGCAATCTCATAGTTCTAGGAATTTGTCCTCTTACTACATTTTTACTGACAAATTTAGGATGCATGCTGCTTCAATGCAGCAATGCATTTCTCCTAGTCGGTTTCCTGTATATGGTAGTCTGAATGCCTAAGATGTCACTTTTCTTAAGTTTAACATCCAAGAAGTCTATTTCTTCTAAAGACACTTTATTAGTAAATTTAAGAAACGATGTTGTGGTATTCAGAAACTCAAAGATATTTAGCTCATCTAGGGTGCCTGTCCACAGGAGAAAAATGTCATCCACAAATCGAGTATACCATTTCAGGTATGGGTGAAAAGTTGGACTGGTCAGAAAAGAGGTGCTGTCCCATTCAGCTAGGGCTAGATTGGCGTAGCTATTGGCTCAAGGAGTCCCCATAGCTACGCCAATCTTCTGAAGGCACATGTCACTACCAAAACAGAATACATTATTTTCCAATATAATTTCTAACATTGAGCATATCAAATTCACTTTATCACTAGAGTAACATTGCTTGGAGAACAATAGATGCCTGATATTCTCAATTCCCCATGCATTGGGGATCACAGTAAATAACAATGTAATATCCATAGTAACATAAAATACTGTTCTGTGGTATTCCTAACTACATCATACAGCTTATACAAAAACATATTGGTGTCTTTTAATACATTGCCACAGGTCTCAAGTACTGGTTGTAATGCCTTTTCCAAATAAATGGATAAAGGCTCAGTACTCCAGCCTCTGCTGGAGACGATGGGTCTTGGGGGGGGGGGGGGGGGGGTTAGAGGTTTTTATGGACTTTGGGTAGTCCATAAATGGAGGGATACAAAGGTATGTCAACAATAAAATATTTGGATAATTCCTCTGTTATTCTTCTATCAATAGGTCAAAAATCATCACAGACACACTATCAGAAATAGCTTTAGCTTATATGGCAGTAATTTTCTGATACGTATCAACATCTTTCAATAAAAAAAGCATTTGTGAAAGATATAAATCTTTGTTGAGTACTACTACCCCTCCACCCTTATCCGTAGGTTTAATTTCAATAGATAATAGACGTTTTAACTCATAAAATGCATGGTTTTCAGTTGTGCTAAGATTATCATGACCACAATGAGTCCAATCTGCAAAAATGTCTAATTTCGGCCTCACATACTGCAACGAAAGTATCCACTACCAGATGCATTTTTGGAACAAAACTACTGGGTTTGGAAAAAGTTGAGCGTACAAAATCAGACTTCCCAAACATAGTTTTTAACGCGAGTGTTATGGCAAAAAGCCTCAACTCTTGCAAAATGTCAGCTAAGTCAGTTTTCTGGGTAGGAATAAAAGATAACCCTATATTTAAGACAGATAATTGCGACTCAGTCAAGGTAATATCAGATATAGTCAGGACCAAACCTTTGAAACTTGGCTCCTGGTAAATCTCTGTTGCTGTGTTGGAATATTTTGCCTGTTCAGGCCTTTGCCTCTCCTTCCACGGCTCCTTGATTTCTCCTTGATGGGCAACTGTTCTTGTAGTTGAAAAGGAAGTAGTGGCAATTCCTTCAGTCGCCTCTCCTCTTCCTTTGGAATTGCCACTACTTCCTTTTCAACTACAAGTTTTCCTTAACCTGTCAAAAGCATTCGGCACCCTCTCACACCAAAATCTACTTGCGCATCCCACAACCTGTACCACTCTTATCTGTTGTGGTTTCATAGCTATCTCAAAAACAGACAGCATGCCTTAAAATTGGCCAAGGCTTTTCACCCTCCCTAATTGTTTTCACTGGAATTTCACAGGGTTCATTATTTGTCTCCCCTCTTATTCATTATCTTTTTAAATAAACTTCACACAGCCTCCAAGCAAGCAACTGTAATGTAATATGCAGATGACACCACCCTCATTTGCTCTGCTCTCACCCAGCCCCCTGCTCCTCATCCACAGAATCATGGCCAAATCCTAAAAAAAGCAAAACTAATACTCTTTACCCCAAAACATTTCTCAGACCAAACACAATCTTTCAAAATACTCTCTAAAAAAACTAGAACAGAAATAGTACATCTATCAAAGCTACTGAGAGTCACAACATATGAACACCTAAAATTTTATTTACACATTCTCCAAACTGTTAAAAAAACACCAGAAACTTTATTACACAGATATAAACACTATCTCACTGTGACAGCACCAGGAAAAATATTGCATCAACCTACTTACTACCATCTCTCCCTTCCCCACCCTCACTAGATCCCACACCACATTAAAAAGGAAATTAGACAACTGGGTACTTTTCCGTTATCGGGGCAACAGGTCTAATGAGCTGTTGGAAAGTTAGCATGCGGTTGCAAAGATCGCTCTGCTGATTATCTGGGAACAGCCTTCACTTTTTCTGACAAGAGATTTCGACTACAAATAGTGGACAAAAAAGGAAAAATGGCACTTTTCCAGAGACTGTATTCCATTCGCATTCTGAAAGACAAACTCCCTTACTCTTACAGGACATCAGTGTAGGTAACAGTTTTAGCCAGACATCAGCAAAGGTGACGTGCTTTTTATAAAGCAGGCAATTTAACATTGCCAGGAGTTTGTAACCCTTGACTCCTCCTTAATAATACCCTCCCAGAGTTCAAGCTAACTGCCTAAATCCATTGTACTTTCTTTCTCAGATAAAACGGGGAAGAAATTAGCAAACAAAACACATACGTACCATTTTGTCTTGGTAATTGCAGTTACAAAGGTGGAAGGTTTTGAAGTCCTACTGAATCGACCTGTGACATTGTAAAGTTTGTCACCACATACTTATGCGGCATGGTTTCAGAGTGGGTGGTTATCCTAATGCTGTATTTAATGATCCCGGTGTTAATGACAAGTACTACTTTCCAGTTGCCATTTTACAAAGTATTCTTACCTCGCATATTTACTGCTACTGGCAACAGTGCTAATACCATGGTGCCTGGTAAAGTCCGTAGGCGGGAGCATTAACAACATTAGGTACGTTTTATGCAATACATTTCCTGATAAATTAAGTGCGCAAATCATCTTCCTCTGTTTAACAGAGAAAACCTTATTTTATGGATCATTGCGACCACATGCTAACCTTCCAACAGCTCATTAGATCTGTTGCCCCGATAACGGAAAAGTACCGACAACTGTTGCAACAGCATTTTTAGAATTGCACCAATCTACCTAAAAAAGTCACCACCTACATAGCCTTAAAACAACTAATACTGGCTAGAGCTCTTGCCTACTCCTAACTACTTATTGCCCACAGCCTAATACATAAACCACAAAAATGTCCAACACTGCAAAACAAATACTCCCCAGCCAGGGAACTACAGCCTCAAAATAACTCTGCTGTACTCACCACCATTTCTAATACAGTTGGTTGACTCACTCTACACCTTTGTCACCAAACACTTTGGAATTCCCTACAAATGCAAATTGAAAAACTAAGTTTTCAAAAATCAGCATATACAATACCTAGATAACCCATGGCTATATTTTGCTCATCCTCCAGCTAAAACCTTAAATATAAGCATACAAACAGCTGTTTAATTTACTACACACTATTTTACCGATTTCTAATACCAGTATATGCAGTTTTCTGCCTCAATCTTTTTATCTGTTTCAAAATACAAGTCTTTCTTAGATTATTTCTCACTCTTGAAGTTTTATCCAAGTACTAATAAGATGTTATACCTCCCTCACCTTTAACCATATCTTTCTGTGACGCTTTCACTCTCTCCACCTCAGCTTGATCTTTGGCATCAATTCAAAGTACTCAGTTTTATTACTCACAAATACTACTGTATTGTAATGTAACTGATGTTTAATGTTTATCAGTGGAGTTTCATCATAGTATTGACTCATTTGAATTATGTTAATGCACTTTTTTTGTTTAATCCTGTGTCTCTGTACTTCAATTTTTATCCTATATGACTTTTATTTTTTTTTTTGTATTAATATATGACATTGTATAATTTTTGTGGGGGAATTTTCTCCTTGGACCTCTGCTAAAAAGAAGTTTTTTTGCCCAATCAGGCTTTTTCCTGGTCAGCATTTTCAAAAACCCATACATATCTGCAACCCATTTTCCTATTTTTGCAAAGAGGTGTCACTTTAACAATGACGATCATCTAGAGCTAAGTTTACAATGTCACGTGACTAGCCCTGCTGCGGTAGTTCTTCCACACTACAGCACCTGTTGCAATTCTTTGAAATGTGGGATGAAACTGGATTTACCCTGATACCCCTGTCTCTAAAAATACAACTTCTGTGGTCATAGTAATGCGGAAAAAAGTTGATTTACTTAATTGGCTTAGTTTCTGGTGTCATTCAAAAGGGATGTAATATATATTGGCCTGGAAAGAGATGGTAGACTCTGTTAACTGCTTTGCTAGGGATGGCCTGCACCTCTTCCCCAAGCCTTTCATATGTTCACCAAAACTTTGTCCACCCACATAGTGGAGTTTTAGGCAATGTCAGTCTTATAAAACTTCCAACATACAAACAGTATCCAGACAGTATTAAGGTATTACTGCTCAAAGGCAGCAGCCTAAACCAAAAATTCAACAATCTGCAGGCCCTGCTTACCTTTTAAAACATTTATATATGCAGGCAATTAGACCTGGTTCAAAACCAGTGAAAGCACTGCATCAGTGCAGAATTTCAATGCCTGTCACTTGTACAAGCCCAGTGCATTACACAAATGCATTAAAACTGGAGATGTCTCTTTATTCCTGAAAAAATAAAAATCTCACCTCCATACTCGTTAGGTAAAATAACCTGGAACTCTTCCATGTTCAACTTACTTTGAACAAAACCCTTTATCACATCATAGCTAACTACAGGAACCCCTCTACTTCCCCGTTGGCCTATACCTCCTACCTAACCAGTATGCTGTCCGTATGTATTAAAACAAACACCTTTCTCCTAGACTAATATCAATTATTCCTCCATAAACTGGGAGACTTAGTACATCTCAAACATATAAGCAGAGATTTTTGGACTTCGTCAGTGCAAACTCTCTGGGACAGTTAATCTGCACCTTAACCAGGGACAATAAATTCCTGGACTTGCTACTTTCCAAAATGGGACAATTTTAACATACTCCCAGGTTAAACTGGACCACAAGTCAGTCACACAGAAGCATCCACCAGTACTTCAATATTCATTGACTATGCAAAGAACAGCTTTCTAAATTGGAGTGATGAGTTGGCTAAATTTGAAAGCCCCCTTCTACCTTGATGACTCCATTGCTTTACTGACAAATTATGTGCAGATGTAAATAACTGCATAGTTGTATTTGTCCCTTCAGAAATATATACAGATGTCAAATTTGACAAAAACGATTTGTGGAACCATAATATACACAGGTTTTATAATGAAAGAAAAAAAAATATTGCACGCAAAAATAACTCTTTCAAGAAGTCAAAAACACTCTTGCAAAACTAGACCATGTTAAAAATCAACTAAAGGCAGATATGAAATGAAAAAGCTACCCAGGCAAAAGATAACCACAAGGCTTTTTTAACTGTTTTAGAAAGTTCAGAAACAATGGCCCAGAACTGCACTGAGAGAAAAGTATATGATGACACCTACTCAGACCCAGAGGATACAGCCAATGTACTATCTGACAAATTTAGCTCAGACGTCACTTCCCTGTACCCCTAACATTTCCACATCACGTATCTTCATCTATGCCCCACCCAAATCTCCCATTAAAACATTCTCAAGGCACTATCCAAGGCTAAGAACACTGTTTCTGTGGTGCCAGATAACATACAAGGATGCCTACTGGTTAGTTGAAACCGGACCTGTCAATCACCTACAGAAATGATTCAATATCAACCTCCAAACAGGCGATGTGTTAAACGAATGGAGGATAGCAACAGCCATCCCAATGCACAAGGGTGAGGAATTAAGTATCCCGGAAATTATAGACCCATAATTCTGATAAGTCTCATCTGTAAGGCTGTGGAAAGGATCATCATGGAATTAATAAAAAAGGATACAAGTGACCTGCAATCCCTTTACCCAAGACCGTTTGGTTTTCTCATGGGAAGATCCTGCCTACTCAACATGGCTGTCTTCTTACAAAAGGTTATTGAAGAAATGGCATTGGATACCATTCCACCAGAAGTGCAGCTGGTTCAACCAGTGCCTTGTGCCAGTTCCATGAACTAAGAAAGGACTTCTGCAAAACTTGCACGATGCTTCTTGCTGTACCCAATCTGTGCACCCCCCCCCTTCCCAGATAACAGCTTTTCATTCTACTGGCACATGAAACAAGTGGCCAGATGCATGACACCCCTCCACAATCATCCTGATCCAGCCATTCGGGTCCCATTTCTGTTCCCCACCCCCGACCATCCTTCCTTACATGTAAGTAAAAAATAAATAAATAAATAAATAACCACTTCTTTTAAACTGTAGCATACAATTATTACAGTTTACACTCTGCCTGCATAGAGTGCTATGGCATGCAGATTTTAGTTTAAAATAATATTTTCCCTTTTAAACTGTAGCAAACTGCTTGCTACAAATGTAGCAACAGTTGCTATAGTTTATACCCTGCCTAAAGTAAGCAGTTGCTTCAGTTTATGTTCTGCACAGAGATAGTTGCTACAAGTTTATACCACACATGGAATGCTACAGCAAGCAGGTTTGACCACAGATGCAATATCGATCAGGATGATGGGTGACTGATCACACCCCCTCCCCAACACTTGGTACCCGGGGCAGTTTATTTGTCTTTGTTGACTGGAAAGTCTGACTGGGCAAAGCCCATTTTCAATGGAGGCCTGGGGAGAAAAGATCCACCACAGTACATTTATAAACAAGTGAATTTCAGGCAGTTCTCAGAAAAAACAACAGTTTCATGAAAAATGTAACACAAACATAATCACAGGACAGGAATATACAGTAAAGTATTTAAATCAACAATTAATAGTCTATACGGTTGTTCCAGCTGTAAAATCTTGCAGAAGAAAATGGACTGATACTGCAGAAGGGAAACATAGTTGTAAAGATGTTTAGTGTTCTTGCATTCCAGTAAAGAAAGGTTTGCAAAGAGTTCAAGATACGTAATGAAGTAAATTATAAAATTATGTAGGAAGACTATTTTAGTTATTGCACAGGTTTGTAAAAAGTTCAAGAGATGTAATGAAGTAAGTTATAAAATTATGTAGGAGGGAAGGGAAGATTAGTATTGTATAGAAGGATACTGGTAATAGCATATGATTGAGAGAGCATGGTATAGGATTGGTTCTTTTTTGACTGCCTGTTCTATATCGGTGTATCTAGAAGGTTTATTACTAAGGTATACAGGAGACGCATAATAAGGGTAGAGGAGTGGATGGGGGGCAGTTAGATAAGATGAGAACTGTTTAATGGGGGTGAAAAGGGATGTATTAATTCAAGTGCAGGAAGGAAAGTTATTAGGGGTATAATGATTCAAGTAGAGGAGGGCAAAAAGGTAGTGATAAGCAAAAAGAAGGTTGTCCTTTTACTAGAGGTCTCAACCCACCTTACCTTGTTTAGCTGTGCTGCTACATTCCAAAATCAGGTATTAAGAAGCTCTCTCAATCCTTATGTAGCTTACTGGATAGCAAATTGGCTCACAGACAGAGTCCAGGAAATTAGCATGGGGTGCTCCATCTCTTCTAATAGAACTATCACTGTCCTTGTACCACAGAGATTTGTCCTTGGGCCACTTCTCTTTGGTGTTTACTTCTTGGAGGTCAAATACAATGTAAAGGGCTTATGGCTGACTACGTTTAATGATGACTGTAATTCAGGTGTTATTATTAACTCTTCAGAGGATGCCAAGATACTGCAAGAGGCTCTTTTCCAAACAAATAGCAGGTGTCAAGACCACGGACTATAACTTAATGCCAAGAAATGTATAATATTGTCCTTTGGCACATACTACATTCTCTGCATCTATCACATTGATAACACACCTCTGAAAATCAATGCAGTACTTAGGGAATTGGGAACCTGTGCAGACAGTGAACTGTCAGCCTATCACCATGTATACACTTATTGTAAGAAAGTCCTTTTTCATTATTTGGCTTATTAGTTAGGGTATGGAGTCCCCAATGTATTCAGGACTTAAGCTGATCATTGAGTATAACGGTCCCTTTGGCATGTACCTGATCAAGCACTTGACACAGTTTAAATGCTCACAGTGTTTTCTCACCAAGAAAATCAAGGACATAAATCATAAAATCTACAGTGTGTCATATCCTTGTCCCCCATTCTTGAGTCCATACAGGCTGCTGAGGAGAGACCTCTGCCTTGAATGTAGAGCCTCAACAGAGCATATCCTTTCAGACCTACTGCACATTTGTAAATCCAATGGTGGCATAACCATCCACTTAACAGATAATCTGTTCTGCAACATAAAAATAACATGTTGGAAGGATAGATATGTATCACAAAGAAATCCGCTTCTTTGAAGTCGCCTTCATTTATACATAAAACAAAGTACTTCTCTTATTCTATTCAAATGTAATCTGCATGAATGGACGTGGAACTACAAATTCAACCCTAGAGTAGTAGCACCCTTGTCCCTTATGGAAAGGAGTAACATGTAAATGTTTTGCTCCACTGGGTTACTTCATATTTAAATTACAAGGACAGAAACTTCATGGGAATGCATAACTAGGCTTCTGCTTCTAAAGATCCTCTAGGGTCAATAGCCTAGCATAAACTGCTACTTTCCCTGACATGGTGCAAGGTGAGACTGATTATATTTAGAGGTGTGTGACACCCCCCACTGCTGCCAGTATGTGATGGGTACCACTATGTGTCGTCCCCAAGCTAATGAATCCTCACCACTGACACTGGAGAGGGACATGCACTTAGAATACAAATAGATACAGTCAGTATTTCCAGATGCAGACCTCTCTGCATCAAGTACAATTTCCCTTAAGAGCACACAGGGGGAACATACACAGCCTGGGATCTGGATGTCTCTATATCTGTCTCCCTCCAGTTCCCCAATAAAACTCCCCACTGGTACAGCTGTAGGGTTAGGCCCTCAGCCTAGTATCCAAGCCAAGTCATCTAGCACCCTCTCTGTAAACCCAGTGCTTCATGTCCCTGCCCCTTGTAGCTGACACACACGCTGAGATATCTAATTTTCTCACACACACGCGCACACGCGCACACACACACACACACACACACACACACACACCTGGGAAAGGCTGGCACAGGTGTACCTGCTGTGCCCCTTCTGCCCTGAGTATAATGTAGTTATCACTGCCACCAGACACTTCACAATCAGCTACTCTAAGCAAATTGTACTGTGCAGTATTAATACTAATACAAATGGTAGTAGTTCACCAAAGGTTAGATGCCAAGGACCAGCCACAATAAAAGTTTTAAATGTATTTAGCGATAAATAACAAAAGAACATAAAAACATTGAATATATATTCACAGGAAACCACAGAGTTTAAATCACAGAAAATTATTAAAAACAACATTGATGAACAGACTCGGACAAAAATAAAGAAAAACAATATCTAAACTAAGCTTCACTATATTCCTGACTGAATTTAAGAGAATTTACTGTTCCCTAATAAGTTACTTGGGCAAGGCAAGATGAAGTGCATGAGCAGTCTTTCTAGTCAGGCTCCCAAACAGAATGCTCTATCCTCTGAGATTTCTCTTTGTAATATGTAAAATAAAATTTCCAAGAGGCCTGGCAGAATGACCTCATCTGGCCATGTGACACTCATTTCTCACATTGTCCCCCTTTGAAACTAAGACAGGAATTGAACATAAATGGCAATAATATATATCCAAATGTTTATGGCAGTGCCTGGAGGCCCTCCCCTCTTTTCACTGAGCTAATGAACAAAGGCTCTGTCCCTAGACCCAACATCTCTGGTCCTGCTTAACACTATGGGGTGCCATTCTATGATCTAACAGCTCATTTACATTTCCTTATTTTCCTTAAAATAAGCCAGCTGGTTAACCTTTGCTGCGCCAGTGTCCTTTATTAAAACATTTAGTTCAGATACCATAATATATCTAGATATCTCTTCATTTCAGCAGAGTGCACTATTGATGCATTTTAACACAGTTAACAGAAGCAGAGCTCCCAAATGCATTTTCAGCACAAGCATCTGTACAAATCAGTTTGATATACAAATGACATATAATTTTCAAAATTTCAGCTAGCTGTGCTGGCACAGAAGTCATGCATCCACTGCTGTACTTCTCCCTGGCATGACTATCAGTACCGCCTAGCATCAGAGGGTGCATTTCCAGATAATATCTAGATTAGCTACATATATTGTGCTGGTTGTCAGGGTAGTAAGATCATTTGCAAGAATTCCACTGTGGTACATTTTAACTTAAGAAAGCTCTAAACAGACTCTAAGATTCTGATAGTTTACTGATCTAATCATTAAAATTATTACAGCCACCCATGCAATTATTAAATACGGGATATTTCTTACTATTTCTAATACAAAAGGTATCCTGCAGAAAGAACAGTTGTGTAAAATCTGACCATAGCAGATGTCCTTCTCTTTACTGTTGATGTATTCCATAAGTAAGGGATCTCCTGCCAATGATAGCCCAATGTCTGACCAGTATACCAAAGCCTTTAGTATTTACAGGTGCCATATGTCACATATGCTCCACACAAGGCATAGGGCATAAAGGTGGCATACAAACGCACACATTTCTGAACTGAAAAGCCCCAGGAGGAACAGAATATCACTAAGGACAACAAGTAATGTGTGCATCCAGAAGGAGAAAAGAGTGAAGAATCTGTGGTCAAGGAGGTCAAGGAAGACAGGTTAGAGCAGAGTGGGCAGAAGGGAGGATGCAAGTGCTCAGCTGTGAAGAGAGGGACATCTGTTATGGTAAGAGTTTACATAAATGTACTATGTCCTTCCATGTCACTGTTGCAGTATTTCTTATGTAAAGGAGGGTATAAAAGCTCAAGAGGAAACCTGAGAGGAGGATGGCACTGAAAAGCCCCCCCCAAGAAACCCATGCAGGATAGACATGACAAAGCCAGTTCTAGTTCAGAAAATAATATACAACTTGTAATGCTTACTGAAGGTATGGGCAAGTAGCAGCCACAAGGATGAAATTAGTATCCAGTCCGTTTCAAAAACATCAGAGGAAGCAACAACTCTGGTAGAGTGAGCTTTTACTCAAGAGGAAAGACATTTGCCATAAAACGAAAAGCAAAAAGAGATGGCTTTAGAAATCCAGGAGGAGATAGCTTGCTTAAAAACAGCTAATCCAGATGACCTGAGATGAAAAGAAACAAAACATACTCTGATTTCTGCATAACTTTAGATGTGAAGTTGTTCTGTCTCACCGTTCATTCTTACAGATGGGTTCGGAGCTGATCCTCTGCTCCGAGTTGGCCTACTACAGAGCTCGAGGTCTTCAGACAGCTCGAGGCCAAGTCCCTATCTTATGATGCACCTAGAGTTACTTCAGATCTAGTTTGCCACTGCAATAGATCAGAGGTTCCTCAGCAGTAGCTTTGGCCAGTAAAACTTTATTACAAAGATTTATTTCTTATAACTTGTTAATTCCTTTCTTAGCTTTAGCTTCTTTGGCATTTATATATCTTTAGTGTGTATTCCTTGTTGTGCCTTTTTCATATTATATATATGTATGTGTGTGTATATATATATATATCTATATCTATATCTATATATATATATCTATATCTATATCTATATATATATATATATATATATAGTTTTTGGCCTTAATTTTTCTAAAGGCCTTAATATTTAGTATAGTTAGAGTAGTTATATAGTTATTGTGTGCCTTTGATTACTTTTGATATTTAGAAGTGCTTACATATAGTTAGTGTGTTTGTTTAAAGTGACATTTTGTCACAAGATATTTAGCCCATAGCTTTTTTTTTTTTTTTTTTTTATCAGACCTTATTTAAATAGCTTTGGGTGTGTCTTTAGCATATTGTTGTAGTTTCACTGATACTGTGCTGTTCATTATGGCTGACCAGGATAAGGATAAACATCCTAAGTCAGGGTTCAGATAATGTCAAAATGTGGACAGAAAATGTCTGTAACAGCCATGTTAACTGTGTTTACTGTTTGGGAGCTTTACACCTTCAGGAAAGTTGCTCCATATGTCATCCCTTCTCTTTCAGGGTCCATCAGGAGAGAAAGAGAAAGCTAATCAATAGAGGTCTAGTCAAACCATCTTTTCAGGAAGCTTTGAATGACCAGGACAGGTCTAGTAAATCTTCAAAGTATTCCAAGGCTTCTACTTCTTTGGAACTTAAGAAATAAAAAAAAAAAACATTGACGTTGGCTACACAGCCCTCGGAGCAGAGAGTCTTGTCCTTTCGGAGCAGGTCCCTGGTCCTGGAACCAGTATCCGAAGTGCCAAAATCTCCACTCATGCAATCTGTCTTTCCTATCTACTCATCTCAGTCTTCGATAAGCCTTTCCAATTTGGATGTGGATCATGTGGTGCCGAAGTTATTACAGGCACCGGCATTTGCTAAATTTTTATCGGCTCTGACCCAAACGGTTTTGGAACCAAAGACCCTTTTACCATCTACTTTTCCTCCTCAGAGCCATACTGGTCCTTGGAGCTGGAGGAGTTGGACTTGATGATCATTGAGCCTTCGGAGCCGATGCCTGCTCCAGTGTCTTTCTGACATCCTCTGTGCAGATCGAGGAATCTAGGAGCTTGACACTCTCCGGTCGGGTCTGGGGAGGATAGTCGGACTGACTTGTCTGTTCCGACTCTGCCTCTCAGGGCCTCTGCTCCTACCTCTGGTTCAGAGCCCACTGTACCAGTGCCGGGGGTATCGATGATTTTCTCAGATCCGTCGGTCCCTTCTCATAAGGGCAGAGGTGCTTTCGAAGCCATGAGGAGAAGAGTTGTCTTCTAAGACATCTTTGACTTCAAGTCCGGCTACCTCCTCCCGAAAAACACCTGTGTCCGCTTCTGCTTCACAGATCCTTGCTAAGCATAGAGACCCAGAGCATCCAGAAGCCCCATTGGGTGGTCCCTGCTCTTCCGAGACCTCACCAGAAGTTCCCACTGATGTGGTACCCAGGAAGAGAATGTGTAAGGGGAAGCATTTAGACTCCCCACAGGAGTCTTTCACATCCGATACCAACTTGGATGAATCAAAAGTGTCCCCCTCTGAGGATATCTCATTTGCTGAGATATTCAAAATCCTTAGGCAGTGGGCTGACTGGCAGCCCACCAACCCTACTGAAGATGAGTCTGTTCTTCTGAAGGCTTTCGGGTCTCCACCCTTCACCTCTTGGGTGTCTCCGCCCTTCTGTGAGCATATGGAGCTGGTCTCACAAATGGCGTAGGAGTTTCTGGATACCATGGAGCCTGTCCCTAGGAGGCCTAATAAATTTATTTCTGCCCCCCCCAGGAAAAATCATTTCTTACCAAGGGAGTGCCAGTTGATGCCATGGTGGTGGCAGCCACCAAAAAGGAGATTTTTGGAAACTTCTTCCTCTATCCATCCTCCTAACAGAGACTGTAGGATCATGGATAGTACAGAAACGCACATACAGTTCAGCGACTTTTGCACTGCATTTGCTCAACTATCTCAACCATTTTACTAGACTGCAAAGAGATCTCCTAAAAGAGCTCAGAGATGCTCTTCTCAGGGTACAGTAGCTGCAGGAGCTTCAGATAAAGTTGCCTCCCAGCTTGCTACCTTCAGTTCCATAGTAAACTCTTCATGCGCCTCGTTTCATATGCAGCTGATGGAGCGAGTAGAGCAGCGGGTACAGGAATTGCTCTTAGGAGACTCCTGGATGCACTTGTGTTCCTTCTCAGAGCCCTTTAAGTCATCCTTTGTCAACACCCTTTTTGATGGCTTGTCCCTTTTCAGGCCCAAAGTTAAGAAAACTTTGACCAGGTGTGAACAGGAAGGAAAGACTGTCTGCCGTCAGACTCTGTTTTTCCACCCCTACCAGACCCTACCCCCAAGGGTCAAAGGGGAGGAAAGATGTGGTCCTGTAAAGCCCAAGGAGCCTTTCAGGACACACACATGGTGAACCCCCCTCCAGGGGCAGGGGGGGGGGGCAATAATGGAAAACGCCGCCCTCGCAGCAGAGTGGCTCCGCAAAACCAGGACGACAGAGATCAGTTCTTGGGGAAGCCCTACCAGTGCTCCTGAAAGGAGGCCCAACTGTCCTCTTCTGGAGGCAGTTGGGGTCGCTTATCTTTGTATCCAGACGCCTGGCTCAAAGTAACAGACGACAACTTGGTACAAAGTATCATTTCCAGAGGATATTTCATTCCTTTCGCCATACCCCCTCCATTGACAACAAATATCTCAGATGTTCCACCCAGTTACAGGGAAAAGGCAACAGTAGAGGTCCAAACATTGCTAAGAAAAAGTCATCCAACCAGTCCCAGCAGGCCAAATAGAATCCAGAACTTAAGATTATTTTTAGTACCAAAAAAGGCTGGGGACTGGAGACCTATTTTGGACCTTAGCAGACTAAACAGATTGGTCAAGAAAGAGAAGTTCCAGATGGTCGCACATCAGTCGATACTTTCCTTTTTAGGGAAAGACAATTGGATGTGCTCGATAGATCTCCAGGATGCATACTACCACATAAAAATGTCCAGTCCATTCAGGGATCATCTGCGTTTCTGGCTGGGAGCTAATAATTACCAGTTTTGAGCCCTGCCCTTTGGTCTCACTACAGCCCCCAGTGTTCACAAAATGTATAGCAGTAGTCACGGCTCACCTGAGACGTTTAGGATTCCAGATGTTACCATACCTAGACGATTGGCTACTCACCACCCCCACCAGGCATCAGCTCATACAAGCCAGGGGCACCACTCTTTCACTCTGCAGTCATCTGGGCATTACAGTAAACTCAGAAAAATCTGCCTTGTTGCCATCACAACATACCGTTTGTATCGGACCAGAATTGGACACCACCGCCATCACTTTGAGACTTCCACCAGAGAAAGAGTCTTACTACTCCATCAGCAGGTCCACAATATCATATACATAGACAAGGCTCCAGCATCAGAAGTACTAAAATTGTTAGGCATGATGGCAGTTGCAATATTAGCCATACCGTTGGGGCGCATGCACATGCAGATTCTGCAGTGGCTGTTCACTCAATGGTCTTACCAAGCGCTCCCAATGTCTCATCTTATAATGATCACAAACACATGCAAAAAGGATCTTCAGTGGTGGTTGACCTCTCCATGTTATGGTAGGTCGTCCTTTTGTTCTACCCCCACCAGTGGCCACAGTGACCACGGACACTTCCCTGATAGGGTGGGGGGTATTTTCAGGGAAGAACAGCCCAAGGCACATGGACTGAACAGGAGACACATCTGCATATCAATTTCCTGGAGATGAGAGCAGTACTTTTAGTGTTGCAGTACTTCCAGGACTCTCTTTCTCTGGGAACAATTGCGATTCAGCCGGACAACATGCCAGTGGTCTGGTACGTGAACAAACAAGGAGAAACCAGGTCCTACCCTCTTTGTTGCGAGACCCTATAAGACTATGGCAATGGGCTACATCCACCCAGCACTTTCTGTTAGCAACGCACATCCCGGGGAAATCCAACATGATAGCAGACCAGCAGAGCAATTTTGTTGCCTCACGAGTGGTCTCTCAAAAAAGAAATAGTAGACAGAATTTTCCACTGGTGGGGCCAGCCTTGCTGCGACCTTTTTGCCAACCACACGAACATGAAATGCAGAAGCTACTTCACTCTGATTCCCCCTCTGGGAGAAGCCCCAAGGGACACACTCATACAGGATTGGCCTCACGGTCTCCTCTGTGTATTCCCACCAATTCCCTTAATACCCAAAGTACTAGAGAAAGCAAAGCCCTGGGAAGGACCATTATTCTAATAGCCCCTCATTGGCCTCATCAGATTTGGTTCCCCTTCCTTCGACTTCATCATTTGGAGGACCCTTGGATTCTGGACCCAGTTCCAGATCTTCTGATGCACTCGTCGGGGGAACTTCATCCCTCGCTAATGTCCCTGAAGCTGACAGCTTGGCTGCTCCAATTCCTAGCATAGCCAGGTTCCATAACCTTTCAAATGAAATGCAGCAGATTCTAATATCTTCTCTCAAATTCTCTACTAGGAAGCTATACCTTAGCAAATGGAAAAGATTTTCTATATGGGCCTCTCAAAATAACATTGTTCCCTACCAAGCCCCTATGGCCTCCATATTAGAGTTCTTGACTATGATTTCCAACAAAGGAGCTGCAGTTCGGGTTCAACTTCCTGCTATCTCTAATTTTCACCTTGGATGTGAAGGATTGAACATAATGTCACACAAACTGTCCAAAGCCTTTCTCAAAGGAACTTTTCATCTCAGACCAACTGTGAAATCACGTTATACCCTTGGAATCTAAATTGTATGCTTTCACGCATTATTCTTCCTCCTTTCGAACCAGCTTCCTCATGCGATTTGAAATATTTGTCATGGAAGACTATCTTTTTAGTAGCTATCACTTCTGCCCACAGTGTGTCAGAGCTTCAAGCCTTTTCCATAAAGCCTCCTTATCTAATTTTCCATGCTGACGGAGTCTCACTATGAACTAATCCCTCATTTTTGCCCAAAGTTTGTACTGAAACTTACCTTAACCAAATTATTGATTTGCCAGTGTTCTTCCCCACAAACACCAACAACTTGGAGTATATGCTGCACAAGCTTGATGTTCATAGATGGCTCAGATTTTACTTGGATAGAACAAAAGAGTTCGGGAAATCAGAACAGTTTTTTGTTTCCTTTTCAGATTCCAGAAAAGGTATTCCAGTGGCAAAAACACAACTCTAAGTGGTTATCCGATTGTATCACATTAGTTTATTCAGCTGCTAATATGCCCTTGCATCACAAAATAAAGGCTCAATCTACCAGAGCAGTGTCTACATCCTCTGGCTTTTCTGCTAGACGTCCTATAGACAACATCTGTGCAGCAGCCACTTGGTCAAAACCTCATACCGTTATCACTCATTACAAAGTGGACAGGGCCTCTTTTGGTCTACTTTCCTGAAAAAAACATACTCCTGTGAGCCACCCGAGAAAGATGGTGCTTGGGATGCTACCCATCTGTAAGAATGAATGGCGAGATACAACAGTTTCACATAAAAAAGTTATGTACTTATCATAACGTTCCATGTGAGTTCATCTCACCTTCATTCTTAATTCCCACCCTCCTACCCCCTCCAGTGTTTTTCAAGGACCAAGATACAAGATTCTTCCTGGTTGCTCAGTCCTTCTATGGCTTTCTCTTAGAGTGATAGAATGACGCATAGTATTATTATACACAACAAACAAAATTTGAGGTAACTCTAGGTGCATCATGGGATAGGGACTTGGCCTCAAGCTGCCTGAAGACCTTGAGCTTTATAGTAGGCTGAACTCATCTGTAAGAATGAAGGCGAAATGAACAATTCACATGGAACATTATGGTAAGTACATAACTACTTCTTTTACCCAAATAATAATGGAGCTGTCTACACAAGTCCAATGTGTGAAAAGCCTTGCCCCTGGCAGAATAAAGCAGCAGAAAGTATTCTAAGAACTAAGCCAATATGAAATGGAGAAAGTTTTTGCCAGTGGGGATGACTGTAAGTAGGGGTACAGAAAATAGGCAAGAGGGGACTAGAATTTACTAGAGAATCCTGGCAAAGAAACCAATATATGGGGAACAAATGACTTGAGCAAAAAAGCTAATAAAATGGGATGAGGCCAAGAAGACATTTGTATTGCAGGTTAGAGACTGCCTTCCCTACCAGGGCTTGATCTCAGAGTACAGGCAAGGAAAAAGGAATAGGGAAATTTTAAATTAAAGGCTTGCTCTGCTAGAGTTTTTAGCTAAATTTAGAACAAAAGCAGCTGTTAAAGGGATAATTAGTACAGTATGTAAAATATTGCATGATAACTATAAAAATCAATCGGACGAGGTTAGAAAAGACGGGGAAGAGAGATTGGAAATGCAATTTACAAAGAAAACAGTGGGGAGACGTATGTATGGCTCCCAAGTCTGCAACCCAGTCCAGAAGGTTTAGGATCTTTGCTTGGAAGTGTTTTTATAGGTATTTTATAACCCAGACTGACTTCAAATAATTTTTCCTCAGGTGGATGAAAATGTTGGAGGTGTAATGGAGAAGATAGGTAACTGAGTGCATGTATTTTGGGAGTGTAATGAGTAGGCAAATTTTAACAATTCCTTGTTAGCGTACTCTCAGAAATATTGGGTGAACAAATGGCTGTAAGAAAGAACATGTTTCTTTTGACTTGAGATACAGGATCTGGGTGGCCTAGACATGATAATGCCATGTTAAGTTTAATTTTGTTGGCTGCCAAAATGTAATTGCTAGAAAATGGAAATCAAAGGCTACACCAGCTGTATCTGAGGTATTGGTTATTATTAGATATGTAAAAGAACTGGAAGAGAGTGTGAAGATGTATGAAGGCTGCCAGCCTAGCCAGACAGAAATTTGTAGATAATTCTGTCCTTTGTAAATGTTAATGTAAGCCACAGGCTTGTTCTCTTAAATGGACGAAAATGGTGTTAAAGGTTGAATGTCAAAAATATAACAACAGTGCACTCTGCTGGAAGAAAGCTGATAAGACAAGTCTTGTATGACTGCTTGATCTCAGACTCGGAGCTGTGATGTCTGAACCAGCAGATTCTTTCTATTGTTTTGAGACCAGAGTTAATTGCTAGATTTTTGCATATATAATGTCTTTAATTACTGTAGTTTCCCGACCAGGTGCAAGCTTACTAAGAAATGTTAATATAGAGTTTCTGTTAGCTTGGGAAACCAGAGAATTGTTAAGAATGATGTAATCTAAAATGAGTCAGCAGGATGTATTATCAATGTAAAGGACTTTCTCAGAGACAGAGAGAGAGCATTTTGCATTTGTCTTCAGAACTGACCACTCACCAGCACTTGCTTTGCTCTGTAAGTAGGATCTTAGACTTTATAGTTTCTCTTAAGTAGAAAATACTAAGTTTAGACTAGCTGTTTTCTATATTGATGTCAGAACTAATCTACTGTATTATTTTAAGCATTTTTCTGTGATCTCTGAACTCTTGACTAGCACTGTGACGTAAGAAGTATTATCTTGTGATTTTTATTAGTTATTAAGTATTTTAACTGTGGCTGTTTTGTGTAGAGATAATTTAAGCTCTAGAGTACATTGCATGTATATCGTTATACTGTACAAAGCCACTCCAAATAAGCCTTGCTGCTCAGTCACACCATTTGGATAATATTGAACAGTAATAATTGGACACCCTTTGGTAAGGGCCTTTTTAGTAGCTGATAAGTAAGGGTCCTGGTGGCAGTTATTACTACCTTATAGCCTGGATAGAAGGGGCACAGCTAGTGAACCTGTGCCAGCCCTCCCCAGGAGTGTCTGTGTGGTTGTATATACATCATATCTCAAAGTGTCTGTGTGTGTCAGCTACTTGGGCAGGGACACGAAACACTGGTTGGACAGAGTGTGTGCTAGGCGGACTTGGCTTGGGACCGTGGCTAAGGACCCCACTCTATAGTTTATCATTCCCAATGTGGACACCCCTCACTGGTGTTAGTGTTGAGGATTGAGGCTCCTTGATTGCTGGACCAGTGAACGGGCGTCACAGAGGGTTCTTTAAAAAGGAGGAAGGAGCAAATACATGCATAATGTTTAGGAGGAGGAGTGGGTTTCTAGGGAAGGCAGGAATTCAGCAATTTTGTAATGGGCTGATAGTCACAAAGAAAATATATGCAATGTATATTGTATTTAAATGGAAAACTGTTAAAATAGTTTTTCTTCTCTGTTAATGTCTGTTTGCCTGTGTCATAAGTGATAATTTAATAAAGGTGTTAAAAATCTAAAGTGAAGACTGAAGATAATGCAAATCATTAGTGTAATAAATGAACTGAAAGTTAGCCTGGCTACATTGACAGCAGTGATTATTTTACAATAGGCAGTGTAAGGGACAGCATTTCTTGCTGAAATCCTCCTTGTGTTTATACTGACTGTGAAAATAATGTGGTCAGTATCACTAATAACATCAATTTGTCACCAGAGCACAACAGATTCACAGCACGTTTAGTGGAGAACTCCACTCAACTGTTTTTTTTTTTTTTTGTGTGTGTGTGTGTGTGTGTGTGTGTGTGTGTGTGTGTGTGTGCAAAAAAGTGATTTCCCTTGTAATCCAGCACCAAAAATGTTGCATACAGAAACAGCATTGTTTAGTAATTATTCCATCCATTTTATGTCTGAACTTATTTCTGTTTGCCCAGGAGGGGCCTTAGGTCAACTGTTGACCTAGGCAAAAGGCCTTCACAGTGCCCCCCACCACACCACCCGGTGCCCCCATCCTGGTCTACCTACACCAAATAAATACTGGAAAGGTGCCCTTGCTAGAGCGGCACCCTGGGTGACCACCTAGTTGGCCTATGCCTAAGGCTAACTATGTGTTTGCCTTTCTTCTTGCTTTTCTTTTAAGAGTGGCACAGTAATTAGGCTAGCTTGCTTATTCTGACTACAAAGCCATTATGAAAACAGTGACTCTTAAGGCTTATTTAAATGCTAGTGTTTGTCAGTCAGATTGCCACCATCACACCTCAGAAAACAGTTTAGCCTGGAGCTTGATCAGAAGAAAGGCTTTCGAGCTTAGTTTTCAGATGCAAATGACCAAGAAAAGACAACTCCGTTAGCTGTCTTTCCCTTTCATAAAAGTCTGAGTGCCACAAAAAAGTCAGTATTTTCATCTTACTCTTCTGATATTCTGTTGATATTTGATTTTACATTTTTCTATTCTGTATTTTCTGTAAAAGGGCATGATCTATCTGGTGTTTTGTTAAATTTTAGCATTGCATACACTATTTTGTTATGAAAAGTCAATGAATTGGAAAAGAAAGATTAACATCAAAGACCCTAATTCTGGCCACAGTGTTAAAAACTGTGAATGCAACATAAATTAGCACAGCCAAAGTAAGACCGATTAATCACAGGAGTCAGATTTCTCACACCTGAATGCTGAACTGCAGTTGGTACTTTGAAAGGAACAATCTGCTCTGCTACATTTCCAAGCCTGTCATTCAAAACTAAGCCTGTCATTCAAAACTTCTTTCAAAAGTGTTGTCAGAAATGGCTGTTGAGGGCAGCACAGTGGCACAGCAAATTGCATTGTTGCCTCATAACAGAAGGTTTCCATGTTTGATTCTACATGTCCTCCCTGTGTTCACATGGGATTTCTCCAGGTGCTCCAGTTTCTTGTTATATTCCAAAGACATGCAGTAGGTAAATTGGACACACTGAGTTAGCCATAGTTGTGAGTGTGCATGCAAGGTTGTGGTGTGGAAGAGCTACAGGGCAGGGCTAGCCACCCAGCGGTGTAAACCTCGAGTGTAGATGATTCACTGGAGTGGCACCCCAAGCCCATGTGCAAAAATGGTGTAAGAGTGGTTGTGGGTGGATGGTTGAGTGGTCATTAATAAAAATCAAAGGAAGCAAGGTATGAAAAATAGTTTGACAGTCAAAATTAGGCATGTAAGATGATGACAAAACTGCATTCAGTGATCCTGTCATTATAGGAATTTCACACTCTCCCTCTTAACTGACATCAGGAAAGCAAATGCATTGACAGTAAAAACAAAATCATGCTACCCACAGCAGCCCACTTTCAGGCCGTTTTGGGATATAACAAATTAGAAAAAAAAAATAATAACTTACTCTGATACAGAGATATGAGTAATGCAAAAGAGTTCAAGATATGCTGAAAAACATGCTTTTTCAGTTTTTGGGTGCAGTTCTCCTTTAACTGCCAAAAAGAGTCACTTTTTTTTCTGAACACACTAAGGCTTGATACAGAAATCCATCCTTTTCAGTCACATGGGGTTGCTGTAGTTATACAAGTTTTACATCGACAGGTCACAATTCAAAAACTGTTAGACTGCAGCTCAGTGCAGATTGTTTATTGTTTAGCTTACCCCCACCAAGTGTTGTAGGTTATGATGTTCAGAAAAGTGTAACTCAGTAGCATCTTTGGTCAGCCTTTTGCTATTTTCTAATGTTCGCTTCTGAGCAAACATCTAAAGAGTAAACATGTCACATCTTTGATGGGAGAAGAAAGCTCAAAAGTTAGCTCCTGTTGTGTGTAGACTCAGAATATTTAACATTTTAAAGACATTTTCCTTCATAGCAGCTAAATAGAAACCATGCACTGTTGTGTCAGAAAATAAACCACATTCATCAGCAGTTGCTGCTATAAACTTTGGGGGAGGGTTCATTGGACCCACTGGCCAAATTTCCTGTAGTTGGTATGAATACCACCTCAGGTCTCCACTGAAAAGAGGTCTTTGGTCTAGTGGGACGAACCCGGCTAACAAAGTAAGTAAATAAAAAGATAGTATTTTAAATCTTTATTGCATTTTCATTTTTTTCAATGCTTAATTTTATGTGCTTTCAAAAGTTTGCAGCAGAGAAAACTCAAAAGACTTCCAGTGAGAAATAATCAGTTTAAGAGAGAAAGCAGATTCTGCATGAAAACATAAATCTACCTCAATGCTTAAAACCGTATTCCGTTTCCTCTTTAGATACAAGACTGCACTGACAAATGGAGCTACAGCAGCTAATAGTGCTCTGTGTGAAAATACACACAGACCGAAGCTGACCTAACAGTTGTTTTGTGACTGGTAGTCTTATGATTTGTCGCTCTTGGCTAAGGCACAAATGATGTCGTAATTCTTATGCAATCTTCTATGCAGGAAAATATTTCAGATGTTTAAAACCGCCTTTCTTGCCATTGCATTCGTCTAGCTACACAAAATAGAAAAGATGTGCAGTATTGTTAGCTGAAAATCTAATTTTGAAAACTTGTACGGTACTTTTCCATTATCGGGGCAACACGCAGTTATCACACAGCGGTTAGCCCTGAAGCGGTAGTTTTGAAAGATTTCCCTTCTGTAACTGTGCTGAATTAGAGGCCTGGCTTTCTTGTGAATTTTTTTACCTTAGTCCCTTTTCTTATTCCCGATTTTAAGCACTGCCGCTCACAGTGCATCATTAAGCATGGTATTTAAAGATATTAAGCAGTCATGTAACATATGTGGCTAAAATGGGAAAAGCAGTCAAACCGGGATTGAAATCTTTAACTTGTACATGGTGGCACTATCACACAAGTGCTGTAATCCTCCCTGAAGTTGTCAATACGAAATGGATTCAGATATGCCACTTAATGGGACACCCTTCCAGTTCAGTTTAACCCATGCTGTACAGTTGGTTGTAACAGGCAGAAATTAGTTGGGAAAAATAGCCTTGTTTTACCTGCGTATGTAGTAATAAGTCTTTTTCTTCTTCTTGGAAAAAACACTGTATGCTGGTTACCGTGAGTTTGGGTATTACACACACTACGGCATTATTAAATACTATCTTTAAGTTAAGATAACTGTATTCTCTTCCATGATGTATTTCAAGGGTGAAAAAAAATCATGATTCTTTTTATCCATTGGTCAACCAATCTGCATACGCAATTAACACTACTAGTGAGTTATTGGACTATCAGCCAGTTGTGTTTTATAATGCGAGCGGGAAACCGTGCCTGAAAAACTGCCATTATTCCTTTCTTTTATCATATTTTTCATTTGAAATGTGTCTTCAGAAAAAGTGAAGGCTATAAACACAGCGGCAGCAGTGCAATCATTGCGACCGCGTGCTACGATTCCAACTGCTCATTACACCTGTTTTCCCGATAACGGAAAAGTATCACTTGTACTAAACCCAGATTATGCTTTCCAACAATATGATATATTTATATAACTACACATAAACCAACAGTAGAGCATTGCATACGAAAGAGTATGCTCTGCTACTTATAAAATCATTGTGTGCTAACATTCTGGGCTACAGATAGTCAAGCCAAATGGCATCTATAACTACACGGTTATGTACTTCAGCAAAGATTCACCCGTCTGGTAGCAGTTGGGGGTTACCCTGACATTCAGCTGCATTCACTTTTGAGTGAATGGCTGTCATGGATAAGGAACATGTAAAGGTAAACCATGCAGTGTGCTAAATATTTTGATGGAAAACTATATTTGACTGTGTTTTCTTGCAGTGTTTAGAATGCTGTTCTAGAGAGCTGATGCATTGTCACTTTTTTCTATCGATTATATTTGTATGAGATCTATATACGTATATGTTTTTTTCTTTAGGCTACAGTTCTGTGCGATATAATTGTCCTCTACTTGTTAAAGAAGAAATACTACTACAGAGAGAAGAAGTACAAATATGTTGAAGACTATGAACTGGTATGTGTGATTTGTTCTGATTATGTCTGTATATGGTTAGACAAACTGAAACTGAATCAAGTAAAATTCACATAGCAAATAATTAAAAGGTGCTAATGATGCCAGTGGGTACTTAAGTTAAACTCTGCAACAACTTCTGATCATACCTCTCGATGCAAGAAATGTAGACAAAGCCAAAAATAATAGGGGCACAAAGCCCTGAAAATAGGGACACATTTTAGATATTGCTCCTAAAAACTTCAAACATTGCTAGAATAGCAGGTTTTGCATTATTATGTATTTTCGCATTATTATGTATTTTCTGAAGGATATGAAGTCTAAAACACAAATATCTCTCCTTGTTTAGTATTATTTATTGACTTTAGTCCTTACTGCTTTGCAAGAAAATTGCAGATTTTATGAGGACTCGACCAAAAATATGTGGCAAAAAATCTTAACATTCTACAAATATCTGTACAGTTGAGAGGTATACGATAAACCCAGAAGCTCCAAACTAGCCATGCATGCAGAAACCATATAAAATGTAAACAGCACCGGTTACTTTTTGTGTGTTATGTTAGATGGAGCTGTAATGACTTGAAAATCTTTTGTACAATTCATTCTGAGTTTCTTTTATTATGGTCAGTAACCAAACCAGATTGTCTTATCTTATTTGTTGTGTGTGTGTGGCGGAGGCATGCAAGGAGGAAAGAATGTGCATGGGTTACTTGCATAAAATTAGACCCTGTTGGTAACAGCCTGCATATCATTGCTGGAGCCTTCCTGTGGCCTGACTGAGTGCTTTTCACACTATCTGGAGATATACAGAGCTAAGCATATTTTTCTGGTACTTCAGAGTTGTGTACTGTTAATTGTTGCTTGACTAATTTTGTATCATTGCTGGCTGACTTCAGAGTTGTGCTCTATTTTTGCTTCACTGTATAGTTTTTCAGATCTCTGCTGAAGATATTGTTTTTTTCCCTACCTATTCATGTCTTGTTGTTTAAATTTGGAGGCTTTTGCAGTTGCCCACCCCCACTCTAGATCTGATCTGGGACACTCCCCCCAGTCCCATCTCTTTACCTCATTCTACCTAATAGACTACTTCTGCACTTGTTTTTAGTCATTTTTGTTTGGTCTAACATTGCTGCATACTCAAGTGTACTAGCTTGCACTGCATTTGAATTGTTTTTACTGCTGTTTTAGCTACTTTTCTGTATAAAAAAAAAATCTAAGCCTGTTTCCTACTTTTCCTGTAACTAGTGTAGTCCAGATTCAGATTTGCTGTATCCAGGACTGTATGTAAGCTTCTGAGCCCCCCCCCCCCAAAGCTTTCTGTGTTGGAGGGAAGCCTTCTCATTTATCAGTGGGAGTGGTAAGCACTAGGTAACCTATCTACCACATAAGGAGAGGTTCTGGCCCAGAAATTGTAGTTCTTGGCCGTTTGGGCAGTTTTTCCATCTCTCTTAACTTTCTGATTTAAAAGCCTGCATTTGCACTTGTTTTCCCCCCTTTCCTGTAACTAGTTTAGTCCAGATACAGATTCTTAGTTTTAGCACTTCACTTTGCTTATTCGTGATCAGCACTTGTTCAGAACTTGTAAGCACTAAATAAGCTACTAATTACTACAGCACTCAACCTTCCTCATCACCTAGAGGAAAACAGTTTTGGTACTTACTTTCCTCACTTGCTTAGAGAAAAACAGTTCTTGTACTCACTTTCCTCACTTATCTAGAGGAAAATATTTTTTTATTCAGGCATGCTCAAGGGTCAACTCCCAGTGTTCTCTCCTGTCTATCTAATTAATCTGGGCATCTTGGGGCAATGTAGAAATCGCCTCATGTACACAGACAACCCTCTCCTCCTACCACCCAACACTACAAACCGAGAGAGATGCACTTATCTAGCCAAACTGGAGGCAAAGCTCTCTCCAACCAAGACTGAACTTGACAGTCAAGAGGAGAAGGTAAACACTTGCACCACACCACACTCATCACATAGTCTCACTAAATCTACACAACCACAATCCACACATAGAAGCACAAAAACATTCACGGAGGCTCTCAATAATAATCTGCTCAAGCAGCAGAGACCTCCAAAGCAGAAATGCAAGCAACCTCCACCCTCCCAACACAACCCAAATGACACATAGCCCGCAGACTGTGTGCCACTCAACCACAGCCAATAAAGCAAAACAATGTCCCCAACACACTAATCATAGGTGACGTTATAGTCAGGCAAACTGATGTCCCACTCACCAGGCTAAACAAGGAGAAGGTTACTGTCAGCTGCCTGTCAGGTTCCAGGATCCGCCACATAACCCACGCACTCAGGTCACTCCATAACAAGTACAAATATGACTCTGTCATTGTTCATGTTGGTGTGAACGACCAGGGACATACCTCCCTGGACTACACGAAAAGAGACATGGAAGAGCTCTCCAATCTTGTAGCCCAGGCAGGTATAACCGTAGCCCTGAGTAGCATTCTGCCATCACCCAGAATTATACCGCATTACAAGGACAAAATGATTGACTTCAACAGTTGGCTAAGCTTCTGGTGTCATTCTAAAGGGATCCAGTATCTGTCTGCCTGGGATGACATGGTCGACAGACCACGATGCTTTGCCAGAGATGGGCCTGCACCTGTCACACCTGGGATTCCGGATACTGGCTAAGGTTCTTGCCGCCCCTATAATGCCTTTTTTAGGCAAGGTTCAAATGACAAATTCACCACCATAACAGGAACAGGCAACCAAATCTGAGGGTGATGCTACTCAAAGCTAGAAGTCTAAATCTCAGAATACACTCACTTGAGGCATGCCTTAAAGTGGAGAACATTTATATCTGTGCAGTGACTGAGACCTGGTTCAAGGCTCCAGAGAGCACCCCTGCACTACCAGGCTATAACTTATACCACACTTTTCGGCCATATAACCTGGACTGGAACACCAAAGGCAGAGGTGTGCCCATATTCATTAAGGATATCCACACCTCCAGGCTAGTTGCTCAGCATAATGCATCCGAGGTTATCCAAGTGCAACTAACTCTGGGCAAAACTGCAATACAAATTGTAGCTTAC
This sequence comes from Protopterus annectens, assembly GCF_019279795.1. Classification (NCBI taxonomy): domain Eukaryota; kingdom Metazoa; phylum Chordata; order Ceratodontiformes; family Protopteridae; genus Protopterus; species Protopterus annectens. The sequence continues at coordinate 685,385,901 of NC_056733.1, forward strand.
TACGGATCCCCCACCGTCCCCCAGGATTCCCACTCCTCTTTTCTTGATGTACTGGCAAATATTAGGGTTCAACCAAACACCCTAATGGGCGATTTCAACTACCCCACCATTAACTGGGAAAACTACTCGTGTGCCAACTCCTTTGCTCAACGCTTTCTGGAATTCATAAACTCCAATGACCTGGATCAACTTATCCACACCCCCACCTGGGGCAACAGTATCCTAGATCTAGTCATTACCAGCATGAGTGACCGGTGTTCCACACCTGAAGTCAACGCCTCATTGGTCCGATCCGACCATAATCTAATCACCCTAGATATCTACATCCTACCCCCACCCCCATTAAGGAAACCACGGTAAAAAATTTCTCCAAAGCCAACTTCGTGACACCCATGCAGATGGACAGTACAGTTACGACTACTGAATCCTACACAGTTGCACTTTATAAGCACTTACACGAGTGAATGGATCGTGCCATCCCAAACAGAACCAAGACGCTATCCTCCAAAAAAAGGAAGCCAATCTGATGGTCCCCTACCATGAACAAACTGTACAACAGAAGACTAAACTGTTGCAAAAGAGTAACATCCCATGAGTGGAGGAGCTCCCCTGGTCAGCTTCAGTAAGAAGCTGCGATCCCTGATAAAATCCTCCAAACAAAATCACCACCGATTCTAAAGACAACCATAAAGCATTTTGTAGCTATGTCAAGAATCTCAATGGCAACACTCAGATCTGCTCTGAGTTACAGCACAATGGCACTAAATATACAGGCCCAACTGATATTGCCAACATCCTGGCAGATAGGTTCAGTGCTAACTTTACCTCCCTCTCATCCCCTAAAGGGCCCATCTCTAAACCGGAAGAATGCAAAGTTCCTGTAATCATGGCTGCACAGGTTAAAAACCACACTCTCCAAATCCAGGAACACAGCATCCATGGGACCAGACAACATCCCAGGCTGCGTTCCACATGAACTACAGAACGAACTGGCACCCCACCTTAGTACCATGTCATTCATAGCCTCACTTCAGGCTTTGTGCCCGCTGAATGGCGCACAGCAACAGTTATCCCACTCCACAAGAGGGGGAGCCACCACAGACCCCGGGAACTACCGCCCCATTAGCCTGACGAGCCTGGTCTGCAAGGCCATGGAACGTATCATCATGGAACTTATAAGCAAAGACATTGGTAATCTCCAAACTCTGGACCCCACCCAGTTCGGGTTTGTAAAAGGCAGATCATGTCTCCTAAACCTGATAGACTTCTTTGAAGCAGTCACCAAGCTGTAGACAAGGGTAAGGTGGGTTCACACAGCCTATCTAGATCTTGCCAAGGCTTTCAATACCATCTCCCACTCTGGAATTATTGATAATCTCACTAAACTAGGTGTAAATCCATGTGTCACAAGATGGGTTGCCAACTGGCTCACTGACAGAACCCACACTGTGAAAGTAGCAGACTCCAAATCCGACTTCAGACCAGTGATAAGTGGAGTAACACAGGGTACAGTCCTGGGTCCTCTCCTGTTTGGTATCTACTTCTCTGAAGTACAGGCTAACACAGAAGATCTTTGGCTAACGAAGTTTGCAGATGACTGCAAACTAGGAGCCATAATCAAAACTCCTAACGATGTGGACATCCTACAAAAGGGCCTCACTTGAGACAGATGCCTGGTGTCAAAGCCATGGCCTCAAGCTCAATGCCAAAAAGTGCATTGTCATCCCCTTTGATAAAAACTCTGTACCCATGATCTACAACATAGGTGGTAGTATACTTAACACCGAAAGTGTGATGAGACCTTGGGACACAGGTGGACCGTAGTCTCTCCTTTGATAATCACATCGCCACAGTAGTCAGGAAATCCTTCTACATAGCACACCTCATTACAAAAGGTTTCTCTTCCAGAAAAAAAAGAGGCCATTGTTCCCCTCTACTCATCACTCATTAGACCCATTATAGAGTACAACCCCCTTTTTGGTATATACCTCACAAGACATCTACAACAACTGGAAAGGCCACAGAAATACCTCACAAAGAGGATTACCAGTCTCAAACAGATTCTCTATGCAGACAGTCTCAAAAAACTCCAGCTTTACTCTGTCGCCTATTGCCTTCTCAGAGGTGATCTCTGCCTAACCTACAAAGCTATGTCAAACCCAGAGCTGTTGGACATGCTCCACTTAGAAATCCCAATCCCTCCGAGCTACATGCTCTAGGGTCCTAAACCTTGTCACCACAATAAACAGAACATGCTGGAGGGATAGATTCCTGTCCCAGAGACTTCCCATACTCTGGAATAAACAACCTGTCTATATCAAACAAAGCTCCTCATTAGCACTCTTCAAGAAAAATCTTGATTGGATGGGAAATGGAAAATTCACCCCGGGGATCACTTCTGTGGCTTTACTCGACAGTGGCACAGGAAAATAATTTTCTTGGGTGGCAAAAGCCAGGGTACCTTTTTGGCTGGGCTTGTATAGGCCCTAAGGCCGATAGGTTTATAGGTAGGTACTAGGCTATGTGACAGTTACTGGTAACATTTTACTGAATATGTATTGTGTTAAAACTTGCACATTTTTATTTAGATTTGTTAGACTTTATTTTGCTTATGTGAACATTCAACAATTTTTTTTTAAAACTAGATCTTATGGTTATTTAATTGTATTTTGGTTTGAATGTGGTTCTATGTTGATTGCGTTTGGTGCCAGTCATTTTTATATTGAATTTGCTATATTGTTTTAACTGACTATTGTAACCGGTTCAGTAGGCTTTGCTGTTTGTCTGATGGTAAGTCCCATGCATCATACCTCTCAACCTCTTTAAAATATGGACAAAGTTATAGTAATGGGGAAGGGGACAAAGTCCCAAAAATAGGGGCAATTTTTAAATGTTGCTTTTACAACCTTAGAATGCTAATAGGCTAAAAGACTTTGCAATAGCATGAATTTTCTGAAGGGTATGAAGCCTGAAACTCATTCTGTTGTAAGGAAAGTGGTATACAACACTGATTCCAAAAAAGCAACAAAAGTACAGTGTAATACAAAAATAAAAAGAGTGGAACAAAAAAAAAAACAGGTAAGTATTCTGACAAGACTGCATGGTTTACCACAGCTGAGCATGCTTGCTTTTTTTTTTTTTTTTTTGGTTTAGTTTAGAAGCCATCATGTATAGGCTGACTTCTCAGAAAGGTGAAGATGTTCTTCATTCCACATTGCTGCAGTCCTAACTATTGGGTAGTCCGCTGTCCAGTCGGCCCGAATACCAAAGTATATGGCTGACGTCGGTCAGGGCGCATTAGACTGACGTCAGTACGTCAGGGTACTAATGCGCATGACCAACGTCATATCCTCAGTCTTTTTTGCCGCGTGGTCCGATGCAGAAGCAATTTTGCGAGTGCAGGTTGGCGTTCTGAAAGTTTCTGAAGCCAGAGTTTCAGACCGAATCAAAGTTGGCTAAGTACCCGTTAGAATATTTTGGTTTTTTCTTGCCTCGGTATTTAACCGGATGTCAGAAAAAGTGAATAACTGTATTTCTTGTGGGAAACAGATACCTCATAGGGATTACCATACTTTGTGTATACCTTGTTTAGGGCCTGAGCACGACGTTGTTGGATGCCGCTCTTGTGCTAGATTTAACAAACGCACTATTAAGAGAAGGTTAGACTGTGCCAGGTTAGTGTTTGGGAAGCGTTGTAATTATAAAATGCCGCCGGATGCTCCGGCGCTTCGCTAAAAACGCAAGGACAAAACAGCAAAGCCTAGAGTGGAAGAACCGACAGTCCCAGATGTCGGTTCTTTAGAGGGCTCAGTGGAGCCGGAGGTTTTGCCAGGTGTTTCTTTGGAGTCTCAGGGAGAAACTTTACTGTTACAGGATGTATCCTCTCAGGAAGTAGGCCAGGCTGAGGGGGCTTCTCAGGTGGCTGTTCTTCCCTCTCTTCCTAAGGTGGTCAGAGCCTCCCCTTCTGTTTCCAAGGCTACTTTGAGGGGCAGGCCGAGTTTTGCTTCAGTGGGGGTTTCTCCTAGTGCTTCAGGGTCTTTGCCTAAGAAACATATGCTTAAAATGGCAGAGGATTTGATTACTATGATAAGGGGTTCTATGCCCCCTCCTGATAAGAGGCCTAGGGTGGAACCTGAGTTTGAGAGTTTTGAGCAATGCTCGGAGGCTTCTGAGTCTTCGGCTGAAGACTTGCAGGAGTACCCTCCTTATTCTGATTCTGATGTGGATGATTCTACTCCTTCAGCTTCCCTCCTGAGGATTTTTCATTTTCAGAGACTCTGCATTCCATGAGGGAGCATTTTAAATGGGAAGGTCAAGATTTCTCTGATTCCAGGAAAAGGCTTAGGAAATTCTTGTTTTACCCCAGCATAGGCCTTTAGCTATACCTCCTGTTTTGAATGTGGTGGAAGATGTTTTTGCAGAGGCTTCCTTGAATCCTGATTCTTTGCCTCCTGCCCCAGTTAAACCGGATAGGTATTATAGGGTGCCTGAAGCTCATAAGTATCTTTTAAGAGTCCTAGGGCAGACCCGAAACTGTCTCTCAGGGGCCTAAAGGTGTGAAGGCCTCAGTTGTTAAAAATCCTGTCCCTCCTGATAAAGAGGCAAGGGCTTTGGATAGATGGGGAAAGAAAGTGTATACTTCCACTTTAGCCATGAGGGCGTTGAATTGTCAGTTTCACATGTTAAAATATCAGAATTATCTTCTTTCACAGTTGAAATCTAAGGTGGATGCTCTGGCGGAAGGCATTGAGTGTAAAGAGTTGCAGGATTTAGTTCATGTGTCTGAACAGGTGGGTAAACATTCCTTGCAATGTGGTTTTGATGCTGTGCAGGCCTCCTCCAGGGTGGCTGCCACTGGTTCTGTTCTTCGTAGGCACGCCTGGTTGAGAGATCAGAATTTAGCTGAGCATGTTAAGACACGGATTTTGGATGCTCCCTTGCAGTCTGATGTGGTGTTTGGTTCGCCTGTAGAAGCAGTTTTGAAGAAAATGGAGGACAAGGCTAAGTCTATGCAAACTGTTAAAGATTTCTTGCAGGTGCAGCCTCCGAAGTTTAGTAGAAATTGGCCTGCTAAGGGATGGACTTATCCTGCTTATGATTCCCAGTCTAGGGGTAGGTCTAGACGGGGTAGGGGCAGAGCTCAGGGTTCTTTTAGGCCTAGAACAGGGAGTTCCCCTGCTCAGACTTCTGGTGAGGGCAGGGGTCAGTCCTTTCGTAAGCAGACCCAATGACCTGCCTTTTCAGCTGCCAGTTCATTCTCGCCTGGCAGCACAGTTGGGAGGAAGACTGTCTCTTTTCAAAGAAAATTGGGATTTAATTACCCAAGACAGATGGGTTCTGGATATCATTCACCACGGTTACAGGTTTTATTTCCATACCTTGCCTCCTTTCAAAGGCATGCCAGACATTCCTCCTCTACAAAGACAAGAGGCTCACAAGCAAATTTCTCAGTTACTTCAAATAGGGGCCATTCAGCCGGTTCCTGTGCCAGAAAGGGGCCTAGGATTTTATTCTCGCCTGTTCCTAGTACCAAAGAAGGGGAACACGTGGAGACCAATTTTGGATTTATCTATCCTCAACACTTATCTGGACATTCCCAAGTTCAAAATGTTGACGTTACAACAGCTTTTACCTCTGCTGGGCAAAGATCACTGGATGGTAACTTTAGATCTCAAGGAAGCTTACCTTCATGTGCCTATAAGACTAAGTTGCAGAAAGTATCTGCGTTTTCGAGCTGGAAATTCTCATTATCAGTTCTCTGCATTGCCCTTTGGCTTATCTACTGCGCCCAGAGTATTCACAAAGGTTCTGGCTCCAGTGATAGCTTACTTCAGGCTAAAAGGAATTCAAATCTATCCTTACTTGGACGATTGCCTGATTCTGGCTCAAGAAAAGGAAGACCTTCTACAGCATTTGGAATATGTCATAGCAGTGCTAAGATGCCTAGGGTATTCTGTGAACGAAATAAAGTCCAGTCTAGTACCCTCTCAAGACATGTGCTTTCTGGGTGTGAGACTGAATACAGCAGCCCAGATGGCCTTTTTAACCCCGGACAAACAAAAGAATCTTTCCAGTTACTTCCATCAACTATCTCTTCAGTCCGGGCTGACTGCAAGGACAGTCCTTCAAGCCTTAGGGTTCATGGCATCTTGTATTCTGGTGCTTCCCAATGCCAAACTGCATATGAGGAAGCTACAATGGTATCTCAAAATGTATGGACACAGCACTGCCAGGATTTGGACACTGTCATTCAAATAATACCTTGCATTCAAAAGGAATTTTTGTGGTGGGCTCAGGAATGTCACCTAAACAAGGGACTCTCTGTGACCCGGCCAGAGGCGAGTCAAATTCTAACGACAGATGCCTCAGACATTGCTTGGGGAGCTCATCTAAATGGAAAGTGGATACAAGACAAGTGGCCTGCCAGACTACAGCATCTACATATCAACATGAAGGAGATGTTAGCAGTCCAGTTTGCATTAATGGCTTTCAAGGAGTTACTTCTTCCAGGGCAGGTGTTGATTCTAACAGACAACACAACTGTCATGTGGTACATCAACAAACAAGGGGAACACATTCTTACCCATTGTGCAGGCAAGCAATGATTTTATGGGAGACTGCGCTCAGCTTGCAACTAACTCTTCAGGCAAGGTTTCTGCCGGGAGCACAGAACTCCTTAGCAGATGTGTTAAGCAGACAAATCATGGATCCCCACAGTGGAAACTGGATCTTCATGTATTTCAAAGGTTGACAGTGTCCTGGGGAACTCCAGACATAGATCTGTTCGCTTCTCCACTAAACCACCAGCTGCCAAAGTTTTGCACAAAGAGGTTTCATCACACAGCTTGGAAAGTGGATGCTCTTTCTTTCAGTTGGAAAAATCTTCATGTGTATGCTTTCCACCTCTGCCTCTTCTTCCAAAGGTGCTTCTAAAGGTCAGACAAGACAAGCCAAGGATGATTTTAATAGCTCCAGATTGGCCTCGGCAGCACTGGTACCCATTACTGAGGAGTCTGGTAAAGAAGCCTCCATGGCCTTTACCCTTGATTCCACATCTGTTGTCTCAGAAGGACGGTCGCCTGCTCAATGTCAAGCTTCACTCTCTTCATCTAACAGCCTGGCATATTCTGTTTTGAAAGACAGCAGGTCTCAACTTCCTCAACAGGTTTTAAATGTGATTATGGAAGCCAGAAGACCTAGTACAAGGAAAGTGTGCAGAAAAATGGAAGAGATTTTTATTTTGGACTGCAGCAAAGAATTTGGAGATTTCAGAGCCTAATTTGAGTGTGGCTCTTCAATATCTTACTGAGTTATTGGACAAAGGTTTGTCTTTCTCTTCCATTAAGATTCATGCTGCAGCAATTTCAGCTCACTATGATTGTGACCCACCATTGTTTTCACATCCTTTGTTCAAGCAATTTCTTAGAGGGGCAAAGAATATAAGACCCCCACGTAGAGCTCCTACTCCTGCTTGGGATCTCAATTTTGTGTTGGAGAAACTTACTCTACAACCTTTTGAGCCTGCAGCTACTGCTGAACTGAAATACTTGTCATGGAAGACTGCTTTTTTTTGGCCATTACTTCTGCAAGAAGGGTTTCTGAGTTACAGGCCCTTATGGCGGTTGAGCCTTTTTGATTTTTCATAAGGATAGGGTATCATTACGCACTAATCCTTCCTTTATGCCTAAAGTGGTTTCTAGTGTGGCTTTAAACCAAACTATTCATTTGCCTACGTTTTATGCAGATCCCCAAAATAAAGGGGAAAAGATTTTGCACACTTTAGATGTACACAGGCAATTGCGTTATTATTTGAGCAGGACTAAGGATTTTAGGCAGTCTCAGCAGTTGTTTGTTTCTTTTGCTTTGAGTTCTCAGGGCAAGCCTGTGTCAAAACAAACTATTTCTAGATGGATTGGGTGTTGCATTTCATTTTGTTATTCCCATCATGGCAAGGAGATTCCAGCTGGGATTAGGCCTCATTCCACTAGGGCTACTGCCACTTCAACAGCATTTCTGAGGGGGGTGGCAACTAAGGATATTTTGGAGGCAGCTACTTGGAGTTCAGTGCATACTTTCTCTAAGCATTATCACCTTCCTCTCTACTCTAAGTCTAGGGCTGGTTTTGCCACAGCTATTTTGCAGGGCATGTTGTCAGTTCCTGCTTCCTTATGATTTGCCAGCCTCCCTTACCTCTGCTTTGGGATTCTACCCAATAGTTAGGACTGCAGCAATGTGGAATGAAGAACATAGTACAGTTTTGTACCTACCATAAATGTAGATGTTCGAGGATCCACATTGCTGCAGTCCAATTTACCCTCCCTCCTTCCCTCTGTGTTTAGGGGTGGTTGTGTAGGTGAGGTTATATTCTGCTAATTTTGTATATTTTGTATATATATATATATTTTGGTGCAGGTATGTTGGGAGTTTTTGGTTTTTGGCCTTATCTTTTCAGGGTCTTCTGACATCTGGGGCAAGAAAAGACTGAGGATATGACGTCGGTCATGCGCATTAGTACCCTGACGTACTGACGTCAGTCTAATGCGCCCTGACCGACGTCAGCCATATACTTTGGTATTCGGGCCGACTGGACAGCGGACTACCCAATAGTTAGGACTGCAGCAATGTGGATCCTCGAACATCTACATTTATGGTAGGTACAAAACTGTACTTTCTACAGTTTGTGAGCATAAGTGGCAACTTTTCCATAGTTTGTGTTGTAGGACATGGCTTGCCTAAAACGCAAACAAAAATACAAGTGTAACGACAATAGCTTAATGATATGGGGTACAAAATATTTTTAAAAGGCAACACTAAGGAATATGTTTTAAAAAGTTACTGAAACTTTAAATTGTGCAATAGCGAGAAATCCAAAGTAGGCTGCCTAATAAGTTTTTTGGGAAGTGTGCATGCACGTGCACTTTATGTAAGTCATTGGTTAACTTTTATTTTACAAAAATATTTAAAAAGAAGCTTTGACGCCAAGCTATATATTGGCAGTACCACACTTTGACAGCTTGCTGTTCAGCTGCTGATGTATACAAATCTTCGGTAAGATGAAAGCAGGATTATAATTTGGTTGGTAGTGGCACTCCGCAACAATAAGCTCCACATCAAACCAGTGCCATCCCTTTCTGGCGTACTGGAAAGCTTGAGTACCATTTACAAAGTTTTTAACGTGCAAGTCATAAAACCATGAAAGGGGCAATCCAGACAAGTAAGCTATAGCTTGCTCCGAATTACAGCTGTAACCTTTTCATTAGCTACATATGACAGCTTATTTTGACTGATTGGAAAGCACAGTCTTGGCTGCAGAGGCAGATGTATGTATGGGATATAGGTTCATACTAGGCTATCTGCCCTAGGGCATTTATAAGCCTAGCCAGAGTGTGTATGGCTTTCGCCACCCATATTAAATTAATTTTGCTATGCCCTTTTTCAAGGTTAGTATACTGTGCCTCTGTCTAACAGTGACACAGAAGTGATACCCGGGGTAAACCTACGATCGCCCATCCACTCATCAAGATTCCTCTTGAAGAGAGTCAATGAGGGACTCTGCCTAACCTGGACTGGGATTTTATTCCAGAGTGAAGGGAGCCTCTGGGTTATGAATCTGTCCCTCCAGCATGTCCTATTTATTTCAGTGCTGAGGTTCAAGTCCCTTGAGCGCGTAGCTCGATGGTATTTGGATTTTCTGAGGTGCAGCATGTCCATTAATTCCGGGTTGGACATGGCTTTATACGTCAGGCACAGATCAGATCGCCTCTGAGCAGGCGGTATGCCACTGAGTAGAGCTGGAGTTTCTTTAACCGGGCAGCATACGGCATCTGTTTGAGCCCCTTGATCCTCTTGGTGAGGTACTTTTGGGGTCTTTCCAGTTGCTGCAGGTGTCTGGTAAGGTACATCCCAAAAGGGACATTGTACTCAATTATGGGCCTGATGAAGGATGAGTAAAGAGGCGCGATGACCTCCCCTGATCTAGATGTGAATCCCTTCATGATTAGGTAGGCTATATAAAATGTTTTTCTAACCACTTTGGCCACGTGGTTGTCAAATGACAGATTGCTATCAACTTGGGTCCCCAGGTCCCTAATTACTTCTTCTGTACTTAATGGATTACCACCTATGTGGTAATTTGTGGGCACTTTGTTTTTGCCAAAGGGGATGACTATACACTTTTGGCTTAGCTTGAGGCCATGGCTCTGGCACCAGTTGTCTGTTTCTATGAGGCCCTTTTGGAGGATGCTTGTGTCTGCTGGAGAGTCTATTATGGCGCCCAGTTTGCAGTCATCTGCGAACTTGGTCAGCCACAGTCCTTCCATGTTGGCCTGTACCTCCGAGAAATATATACCGAACAAGAGAGGTCCCAGGACTGAGCCTTGTGGGATGCCACTTGTAACTGGTTTGGAGTCTGACATGGCTCCAGCTATTCTAACCATGTGGGTTCTGTCCTTGAGCCAGTTTGCAACCCATCTAGTGACATAGGGGTTTATATTTAAGCTGTTGAGCTTATCTATAATGCCCGAGTGGGGTATTGTATCAAAGGCTTTTGCGAGGTCCAGGTAGGCTGTGTGGACCACCTTCCCCTTGTCAATGGCCTTGGTGACTGTTTCAAAGAAATCGACCAGGTTCAAGAGGCAGGATCTGCCCTTAAAGCCGAACTGGGTACGATCCAGTGTCTGCAGGTCCCCAATATCTTTATTTATAAGTTCCATGATGATCCTTAAATAGCTTTGCAGACCAAGCTAGTGAGACTTATGGGGCGATAGTTTCCAGGATCCATTGAGGCACCACCTTTGTGGAGAGGGACCACTGTTGCTGTACGCCACTCTTTGGGTACATATCCTGCAGTAAGGCTGAGATTGAACAGTAGTTTTAGGTTTGGGTTTAGCTCTTCTTGGAGTTCATGTAGGACGCAGCCCGGGACACCGTCTGGTCCCATTGATGCTGTGTTTCTTGCTTTGAAGAGGGCAGCTCTTACCTGAGCTAGCCAGGATGCCAGAAGGAAAGGCTGCTCTGAGTTGTACTAATCAGTTGCCAGTTCTACGAAGTAAAGGTAAGGAACACAATATTGCAGTTAAGTGTTGCTTTTATTTATTCATTACACAGTGTGTTGATGAAAGAGACGTAGTTTAAGAATCAGTGTGTTGAAACACAAGGAAAGGAATGGAATGCTTTTTGGCAAGTCTGATAGGTTGAAACTTGCCACAAAACTGCGTGATGTTTTGAAAAATAAACCTAGGCCTGTACTGGAAATTGCAACTTTGAAAACAGCAATTAGGTGTGGCCTTTTCTGCTTGTAGGTTACTGAAGTGCATTTTAGTGAAACATTAATTTATTTATTTAATTTGCCATTTGTTAACCAGGTTAGTCCAACTGAGCCAGTGGTCCATTTTCAGTGGACAACCGAGGAGAAAAACTCCAGATAGTTATTACAAACTTACATAAAGAAAAACATCCGTCAGTGAAGTTGCATGCAAACAATACAAAAATGTGCCTTACATGAGAACGTTAGAAATTTACAAAAGGCCCGAGAATGAAGTTTACATAAACATTACAATAATGTGCATAACATGCAGTACAAATGTTAGAAGTTTGTTTTTTTTTTTTTTTTTTTTTTTTTTTTTAACAAAAAGAGAGAGATGCCAATGAGATAATACAGTTGCAGTAGGTGGGCTTTACAAAATGTGAGAGGTGGTAAGGTGGGATTTAAGTGGGATCATTGCAGTGACAGGTGTTGACATTTACAAGAAAAGTTTTATGTTTGTACTTGAGATTTATGTTAGAAATTATTTGAATGTTAAGGGGGAGTTTGTTCCACGCATGGAAAAAAAAACATTTCAGTTATAGTTTTACCAAATTCTCTTGACACCTAAAGAGCTACTGATTTGGGGGTAAATCTCCTTAACCTCCTCATGATGGACAAACCCTCAAATAAAACCTAGACCAGGTTGTAGCACCCAGAGATAGTTATTTCTTTTGTGTGGTGGGTGTGGTTCTTGTGGGCCTTGCAGTTTGGCAGATTTTTTGATTAGTGGAAGTCTGAATTTTTTTTGTCATAGTTTTAGTCAACAGTTTCACATACAGCACATGGTAAAAGATAAAAACATCCCCATGTGGAAAATATGAGATAGTTATTAGTATTACTGTCAACATGTCAACATTTTCACCATTTCTTACAAGCAATTAATTTTAGAACCGTTGATGCAATGGTGACATGAGCTAGTCAAGGCAATGGTTGTAAGTTATAAATTCATTAACAATGCAATATACTTTAGTACAAGAAGTTACATGCCCACTGTGGAGATATGTTAGGAAATGGTACCATAGGCAAGAAAGGATAGAAAAATAACCACATAGGTCTCCAAATTTTTAGTGTTCAACAAATTGGGTTTATTGTGGGCCATAATGTAAGAACATTCTGCAATAATTGTGTTCTGGAGGTCTTGGCCCTCAGCTTCTGTGGGGTTATTTTTGGCATCCTTCTTTTAAGGGCTGCCAGTGGCTTAAGAAATATGTGTCTGAGTAATAATGAGAATTTAGAATCCAGCTATACAAAAAAAAAATATTTTTTGGAATACTCCAATAATAAATCAATTGTAAATTATTATTGCTGAATGAAATTGGGAATAATTTCCAGCTGCTGTTAAATTCAGTAGTGTAGTGGTACTGCTCTTGTCTTCCCATTCGCATGGCATTTCTGCAAAGGGATTAAAGCACTTTCTCTTAAAGTATGATGAAAACATTTATTTTGTATTATTGGAGGAAAAAACAGACCTGAGCAGTTCATGGCTGTCTCTCATCTATAAGGAGATGAAAAAGCATAAACTCCTTTATTCCTAGTTTTTCATCCTCTTTTGGAGATTCAAAACTGAAGGGAGTTTAAAATGATGATCACAGTTTTGTCAGTAAAGGATAGAGAACTACATAAAATACTAAACTCTTAATTGATCTAAAAATAAGAATCCAAAGAGAATATTATGAGAACCAGAACTGAAGTAGTCTGCTATTATTAGAAAGTTTTTCCAGTACTGAGATGGGATAAAAATTAGAAAATTTAGAGTGAAGTCCATCCTGTAGCTTTGGATAGGACAAATTACTTAAACTTACCTTAGGATTGTTGTTACCCCATAAAATGCTGGAATTATTTATGGATTTAAATAGTTTGTTCAGTGTGCACAAAAAGGAATTGTTGAAAAATAAAAACCCTGGGAAACTATTCATTTTGATTTTATGTCCTCTTACAAGAAGAATGAACATTAATATATTTCAGTTTTCTAAGTCACTTTACATTTTTTTTTGAGCCAAGTTAAGATTTTTTTTTCAAATGAATGTGTGCATATCATACTTTTATTTCACATCCAGATATTTGAGTTTAAGAGAGAAATATTAACTCTTTTTATGGCCCTGTTTCTGCAGCTCGACCATTGGCTGCTTCTTTCCTGGTACTACCTCCTGGGTGTGGCTGCTTATAGGAGCAGCAATGGTCCTGGTACTACCCCCCCCCCCCGATGGGACCAGACAGCAAGATGAAGTGGAAAGTGGTGGCCAGGAGGAGTGGAGTAGATGCCTCAGCATCACATTTGATGCTCACAGCAGGGTTTTATCTTAGTTCTAAACTTGGAATAGGATTGATTTATCACAGTTCACTTTATAATTTGAAGCTTTACTGTAGTCCTCTTTTGCTTGTAACAAGTGCAAGATACATTTGTTTGTGATTTGAAAATGTAAATGTCATCCACAAATGAAGTAAAGTTGATGTCTTAATTAGAAAATGCAGTGCCTGTCATTAAAGGAGCCTGTAGAATTCTAGAAAACAAAAGCTGTATTGACGGAATGAAGAACGCAAAAGTGAAAAAGCACCCTGTCTGTATAAATTCATGTGGCTAGTGAAGTGTCGTCGTTAACTGCAAAGCAAGCAGAATCTGAATTGTAAGATTTTTACAGCTTGAATATAATTCTAAGGAAAAGTAGATTTTAAAGAATATCAAGTACAGCTGGAACACAGGCTCAGTTTAACATACTACTATAGCCGGTTCATATACTCCTAGTTGATTTAATCATCTGATATATCAAGTACAGCTGGCACACAGGCTCAGTTTAACATAGTACTATAGTCAGGTTCATATACTCCTAGTTGATTTAATCATCTGATATATCAAGTACAGCTGGAACACAGGCTCAGTTTAACATAGTACTATAGTCCAGTTCATATACTCCTAGTTGATCATCTGACTGTGTAGTGTGATATGTAATTCAGACATCGTATTATCCTGAGTATGTCTCATTTACATGAGCCCTGGCTGAAATTTTGAAAACATGTAATTTACAGTTAACTAAAATCTTTTTTGCAAATATTACTGAACAGATTTTTATATCAAGATTAAAAAGTAATATAGCACGGTAGTCTTTAGCTAAGAGGATCTGAGTTTTTTGAGAGAAGAAAATATTTCTTAGACTGGATTAAATATCCATTACTAATGCTGTGACGTATGATATGGTTACTAATGCTGTGACGTATGATATGGTTATATGGTTTCTCCAAGACTGGTGACAATATTGTAAGTATTGTGGTAACTGAGTTCCTGGAGCCTTATCTTTTTTGGAATTGTGAAATGAATTCAAAGACATCCTGTGATCAGAAGTCTGCATCAAGCTTCAGAATAAATTAACCAGGACTATTGTAAGAAAGTCTGGAAAGGAAGCTATGTATGTCATTCAGACTAATGTGCAAATTGGTAGAGGCATAGATTTCACTGCATGTGATTAAAATAACATGAGTCTATCCTTGGGGATGCGTACTGACCTAGTTTCAGTAAACTATTCAGCAGTTTAGATGGAATTGAAGCCCAGTATGCACATTTCACTTGGATTTTATATTTGAACCATGATAATGTATGAAGCATGTAAAGATTTCAGTTTTTGCTGAACACTAATTGAAGATGAAATTGAAAATTATTCTAACATAGTGGTTATCTGCCTTTATCTGTTTGTTTATGATAGTTTACTTGTACCAACCCTCTTGCCGTAGAATTAAAGGCAGCCCACCTAATATCAATAGAAACTGTGTTGCCATCTTGCAACACAAGGAATGATTTAATTAGTAGTATAACTTGTTCCTCAACCTCCTTGTTCTGCAATACAAATGACTTTTGTTCATTAGTTGCTCCAAACACAAGGTTTGAATATATTTCATCTTTTATGGCTTGAATATACTTAATCTTTTAAGTGTGATAATGAATGATCTGAGAAAGATCTTGGTTCTGATCTACAGTGGATATAATTTACAAACCCCTGTTAAAATGTCAGGTTTTTGTGATGTAAAAAAGAGACCGCAATAAATCATTTCAAAACTTTTCCCACCTTTAATGTGACCTGTAACCTGTACAATTCAATTGAAAAACATTTGTTAGGGGAAAAAAATATAAAAAAAATAAAAAATGTACAATACATTAGTTGCATAAGTGTGCACACCCTTAAACTAATACTTTGTTGTGTGTGCACATCATTAGACTAATACTTTGTTGAAGCACTTTTTGATTTAATTGCAGCATTCAGTCTTCTTGGGTACACATCTGTCATCAATTAGAGAAACTCTGATTAGCCCCAAATAAAGTTCAGCTGTTCTAGTAGGATCTTCCTGACATTTACTCAGTTGCCTGCTACAGCAGATGTCATGGTTTGCAGAGAGCTTACAAAGAGTCAAAGGGGTCTCATTTTTGAAAGGTGTCAGTCAGGAGAAGGGTACAAAAAAATTACCACCGCATTGGATATACCATGGAACACAGTAAAGACGGTCATCAAAAAGTGGCGAAAATGTAGAACATCAGTGACACTGCAAAGAACTGGATGTCCCTCCAAAATTGATGAAAAGACTAGACGAAAACTGGTCAGGATGCTGCCAAGAGACATACAGCAACACTGAAGAAGCTGCAGGAATTTCGGGCAAGTACTGGTTGTGTACTACATATGACAACCATCTCCCATATTCTCCATATGTCTGGACTGTGGGATAGGGTTGCAAGATGGAAGCCTTTTATTACACAGAAAAACATCCAAGCCCAACTAAAATTTGCAAAACAATACATAGTCTCCTAAAAGCATGTGGGAAAATGTGTTATGGTCTGAGACCAAGGTTGAACTTTTTGGCCACAGTTCCAAAAGGTACGTTTGTCACAAAAACAACACTTTGCATCACCAAAAGAACACCATCCCCACGGTGAAGCATGGTGGTGGCAGTATCACGCTTTGGGGTTGCTTTTCTTCAGCTGGAACTGGGGCTTTAGTCAAGGTGGAAGGAACTATGAACAGTTCCAAATACCAGTCACTTTTGGCCCAAAACTTTCAGGTGTCTGCTAGAAAGCTGAAAAGGAATGTTTACCTTTCAACACTACAGTGACCCCAAGCATACATCCAAATCAACAAAAGAATGGCTTCACCAGAAGAAAATTAATGTTTTGGAATGGCCCAGCCTGAGTCCAGACCTAAATCCAATAGAAAATCTGTAGGGTGACCTGAAGAAGGCTGTGCACAAAGATGCCCTTGCAATCTGACAGATTTGGAGAATTGTTGCATGGAAGAGGACATGATGGAGGGATAGATTCCTATCCTAAAGACTTCCCATACTCTGGAACAAGCTACCCATCTATGTCCAGCAAAGTTCCTCATTAGTACTCTTCAAGACAAATCTTGAGTGGATGAGAAATAGGAAATACACCCCGGGGATCATTTCTGTGGCTCTGCTAGACAGTGACGCAGGAAAATAACTTTCTTGGGTGGCGTAAGCCAGGGAACCTTGTTAGATAGGCTTGCTTAAGCCCTTTGGCCAATAACCTAGTACCTACCTATGAAGAGTGGGCAAATATTGCCAGGTCAAGATGTGCCATGCTGATAGACTCCTGCCCAGGAAGACTGAATGCTGTATTTAAATCAAAAGTTGCTTCAACAAAGTATGAGCACAGTATGTACACATTTATGCAACCAGCATATTGTACATTTTTTATATTTTTCCCCCAACAGATTTGCTTGTTTTTCAATTGAATTGTACAGGTTATAGGTCACATTAAAGGTGGGAAAAGTTTTGAAATTATTTATTGTGGTCTCATTTTTTATATCACAAACACCTGGCATTTTCGCAGGGGTGTGTAAACTTTTTATATCCACTGTATATCCAAGTTTGTATTTCTGAAAGGCTCTCAGTGGCAAGACATTTTTGATTCTTTGCCAGGATTTATAAGATGAAAAAGATAAGGTATTTTTTTTCTCCTAAGGATCCATAGTAAGGGGAAAAGAGACAGTGTGCCTTAATTAGTTTAATTAACTTTGTACCTTTATATTTGACCGCGTCTAGTGGATCCAAGTTTATCTAATGGAGCAACAATGGCCATGTTCCATTCCCCACCTACTATAGTATTGCGTTTGCTGAAACTGGATAAAATTTGAAAAAGCAAGCTAATTCTTCCCTGACAAAGGATGATGGAAAATGATGTACTCAAATTTTAATACAGCAGATCTCTAATGGGTGTCATTTCTGACATGGACAGTATTTAAAGGAAGATCATTTGTTAATCAAAGCATCCACAGCAATTTGTTGACTTTCCCAAAGCAAAAATGTAGGACACCCATTTTTATATGAAGCAAATTGAGATGCGTGCAAGAGAGTTTCTTGAATGAGACATGTTAGTCTTGATGTTATAAATGCCATGAGACTTTCATTAAATTGGGGAATAAGTAGCATCTAGTCTATGGGGCTCCATTGTCCTATGAAAACAAAAACGCATCAATTTTTTAATTTGGCTTTTGTTCCTGTAAAGGAAATTTACCTGTTTGAAGAGGTCTTGTTCATGCCTATGGTTGTGAACGGTAAGATAAGTCATCTCTGGTTTTCTGAGTACGTCCATGTGGTCAGGCTCTATCTTTTTGTTCAAAGTATAACTTTTCCCCAATAAAGGGAGTCGGTAAGCATTAATAGAACAATGATGATCCCGAAAGAATCAGAATGTAAGAAAATACCACTGTTGGTGGGTCTTGATGCAGGTAAAGCATTTGACAGAGTAAGCTGGGATTGTACAAGTAGGGCAATGGAAGCATTTGCATTCCCTAATAAAATTAAAAGGTTGATTAGGAGGATATATGAGGGATTGGATGCAAAAATTAAGTGGGGCATTCCTCTCTGATAAGTTTTGTTTTAGCAGAAGTACCAGGCAGGGGTGTCCTCTTTCCCCTTTGTGTTATATTTAGAACCAATGGCAAAAAAGGACTCAGAAATTCAAGGGTATAATTAGTATAGTAGTCAAGAAAAGTTGGCTTTATTTGTACATATTTTATGCCTGAAAAACCCAGAAAATGACATTTCATTGTTGTGGAATGTTCTGAAATAGTTTCATGTCTTTCTGGAATACAAAATTAGTGAAGATAAAATAGACAATAGCTGAAACTATGTACCCACTCACAAATTGGTTCAGCAATACCCATATTTATGTGGACATGATGAAATAAAGTACTTAGGAGTATAGATTAAAAAAGGATTCTGTTATGGCATCTCAGGATATGTGGGGAAAAGACTAAAAAGATAACAAGAAAACTGAGAAATTAGAATCTCAGTTTTATGGCTATGGATAGCAAGTTTTTAGTCCCTTTAGTTTTATACACAGTTGGGGCGTATTTTTATCAACTAGAGGAGAAGATGCAGCTAGCAATTAATAAATACAGTAGTTGAAAGATTTTATCTGTTGAAGAGGGCAAGAGTCGTGGAATAAATTGGTCCTTCCAGCAGAACAAGTTGGTTTCGGATTACCTGATTTTGAAGGAGTATTTCAGAGCTTCACAGGTAAGGCTTCTATACATGGACCTAGCAAAAAGGCTATAATTCAAAGTGGAAAGGGAGGGTTCAGGCCCCTAGGCAGCGTGACACCTCCATGTGAGTCAGCTGGATGTGGAGACATGGCTGGATGGCAGATTAACTGCAGTGACATATGGCTGTGGACATTTTTCTGTAGGCATAGAAATCCCCTGCACCACGTGCATAGATGGCAGAAGCAAACCCTCAGAGTGCGAGAGTCTGCATGCCCCCAGGGGCACAAAGGTATAACTTTCTGCAGTGCAGGCTGCTTCAACCAGATGCTAGGGGGCCATAAATGTGGCACTGTGAAATAAGTGTACAACGGGCAAAGCCTTTATTAATACAACATGTGAAGTGATGTGTGTATTGCTTAGTGTGTGCAAATACAATCACAACTTGTAAAAATGTGCCACAGCACGTAAGAAATCCTGCACATTGCTGTAGTCACACTTATGTTGGAGGATGTGTTTTAGGTGATGCTCTCTTACAACAATAGCCTTTTTACGTGGTGTCACTGGCATCTTCATGAAAAGTGATTCTTTTCAGTTGTCAGGTTTTGTTCCTGTTGAAGAACAAACAGGAGGACAGAAAGCTGTACTGTAGGCCATCCAACTAACACCTTAAGTTGACAGTGCCATGCTTCTACTTGATTATTGGTTTGTGGAAAATCCAATGTCCGAAACATCACAAACATTCCAGAATTTCGAAGTGTAAGATGTTTGCATTTGTAGTGCAGAAGAGCAAGAGGCATGCTTTCTTGCTCAGCCACACACACAATGATGGTCCAGAAATGTTGATATGTGCTTAGCATGTTCCGGTAGTGTAGTGTAGACACAATCTCCATAAATGCAGGTACATTATCATCTTCTGGTAGAAAAGCCAGTGCAATCAGCTTGCAGATGACTATTGAAAATGCAATGTCCGTACCTTACAGGACCACAAAGTGGCGATGCTGGATTTGCCGCCAAATGATCTGGGCAAAATGGAACAAGCAACCCTTTAGAATATTCTTGGGGAATGCCTTATGGCTAGAACAAATTGCTGTCTTCTCAAAATCAGTCATGATGTAGTCCGGATGAAATGTGTATTCAATATCTGCAACGATACCCATAAAGCATATACCACATAGTGATGTTCATTGTGTTTCACTGCTGCAGTCATTACACTTGGGTTATCCTGCCATCAGGCGGTCCCGCAGTCGGCCAGAGTTCCAAAGTCTTGGTCTGGCGTCAGTTGCTGTCGTTTCTTCCCTGACGTCAGTGCGCCAGGGGTATATAAGATGCAGCCTATGCCATTTTCTTCAGTCTTTCTTGCAGGACAGTGCCCGAAGCAAAAGCAGTTTGCAAGTGCCGGTTGGACAACTCCTGAGATTTTCGAATTCGAATTTCAGAACTGAGGTCTTCAATAAAGCTAAGTACCCCATTGGGGAAACTTTTTCTTGCCTCAGACAGATGTCAGTAAAAGTTAATAATTGCATTTCTTGTGGGAAGCAAATGCCTCATAAGGATTTTCATTCTTACTGTATTCCATGCCTAGGCCCAGACCACGACGTCACTAGCTGTCAGTTTTGTGCTAGATTTAACAAGCGCACTGTTAAATGTCGGTTTGATTTTGCTCGCCATTATTTTGGCCGAAGGTTCAATTATACCATGCCGTCGGAACAACCGACGACCGGAATACACAAAAAAATGCAAAGATAAGGATTGGCATCTGAGGTCCAAAACTGACTATGAAGCCTCTTCTAGGCCAGTTGCCGGTTCTCAGTGAGGCGCTTTCGCAGCCCCTGACACCCACTACCTCAGAGCCACAGGCCGCCTCCGACTCCCACGTGGAGATTTGTAGGCCTCTGGAAATTCAAGGTATTGGACCTACGGAAATTAACCCCTCAGATGGGTCCGGAGCTGCTGAGCAGGCATCGGCTTCTGAGGGTGTTTTCAGATCTTCACAGCTTACCATCAAAACAACAACCAAGTCTAAAACTCCATTAAAGACAAAGAAACCAAGTACAGCATTCACCTGGACAGGCCTCCATGCCTAAAAGCAGATGCTCAAAATGGCCGAAGACCTAATTACTCTGATCAGGGGTTCCCATCTCCCTCCTGATAAAAGACCTAGGCAGGATACAGACTATGATTCCTCTGACCAGGTTTCCATTTCTTCGGATTCCTCTTCAGACCAGGGATACTCTTTACCCCCCTATGAGGACTCTGATGCTGAAGAATCAATCTCTTCAGCCTCTTCTCCTGAGGATTACCCTTTTGGGGAAACTTTACATACCATGAGGGAGCATTTCCATTGGGAGAGCAAGGATTATTCAGCATCCAAGAAAAGGCTCAGATTTTCTTTTATTGCCTCAGCACAGGCCCCTTGCTATTCCGCCTGTGTTAGATATTGTAGATGATGTATTCTCAGAATCCAGTTTAACCCCTAATTCTTTGCCCCTAGCACCAGTCAAGCCAGATAGGTACTACAGAGAGTCCCTGACTCTCACAAATTTCTTTATAAAAACTCTGTTGCTGACCCAGAAACTATTTCCCAGGGTCCCAAAGGGGTAAAGGCTTCCACTGCTAAAAATCCAGTTCCCTCTGACAGAGATTCTAGATCATTAGATAGATGGGGGAAGAAAGTCTACACTTCTGCAACTCTAGCAGTAAGGGCTTTAAATTGCCAGTTCCACATGCTTAAATACCAACAATATTTAATGTCTCTGTTAAAATAGAAAATGTTTACAAGCTCAGAAGGTCCTGACTATAAGTAAATGCAGGATTTATTGCATGCAGCTGAACAAGTGGGAAAACATACTTTGCAATGTGGTTTTGATTCATTACAGGCTTCCTGTAGAGCCGCAGTTACAGGATCTGTGATTCGAAGGCATGCTTGGTTAAAAGAACAAGGTTTACCTGATCATGTTAAGGCAAAATTACTGGATGCTCCTTTACAGCATGATATCTTGTTTGGTGTTAAGGCAGAAGAGGTATTAAAAGAAAATGGAGGATAAGGCAAAATCTATGCAAACAGTGAAGGATTTCTTACAGGTACAGCCACCTCGATTTAGCAGAAATTTGCCTTCTAAAAATTGGTCCTTTCCAGTGTCAGACCACAAAGAGGCAGATACAGACACCCCAAGAGGCAGATCTCAGCCCCAAGGCTCTTACAGACCATGACAGTGGGGTGCTTCAACCCCAAAAGGAGGAGAAGACAAGTCACAACCTTATAGGAAACAGTCCCAATGACTTCCCACTTCAAATGCCAAGCACTTAACTTTTGGCAGCTCCCTTAGGGGGAAAACGTGCACTTTTTTCGCAAAATTGGCATATAATCACCCAAGACAAATGGTTTCTGAATATTGTTATCTCAGGGTTACAGGTTCCACTTTCACACTCTACCAAGGCCAAAAGGAATGCCAGACCTGCCACAAAATCAATGGGCAGAGGCACAAAAACAAATTGCAACCCTCATAGACATGAGAGCTATTCAAAAAGTGCCACAACAGGAACAAGGACAAGGATTTTACTCAAGACTTTTCTTGGTCCCCAGAAAGGACAAAGCCTGGAGACCCATACTGGACCTATCTACTCTAAATACTTACCTGGATGTTCCGAAATTCAGAATGTTGACACTACAGCAACTTCTTCCCATGCTGGGCAAGAAGGCTTGGCTTGTTACTTTGGACCTCAAAGAGGCATACCTGCATGTCCCAATCAGACAAAATTGCAGAAGATACCTCAGATTCATAGCTGGCACAATGCATTACCAATTCTCTGCACTCCCCTTTGGCTTATCTACTGCACCCTGGGTCTTCACAAAATGCCTGGCACCAGTAATTGCATTTTGCAGACAAAAAGGAATTCAAATATATCCCTACTTGGATGACTTTCTTATTCAAGCAGGGAGCAAGGACATTCTTCTAAAGCATCTGTTGTTTGTAAAAAGATTGCTAATTTGCCTAGGGTACACAGTAAATGAAAAGTAGTCAAAACTAGTGCCCTCACAACAGATAATATTCCTGGGTGCCAGCTTAAATACAACGGCCCAGATGGCTTATCTCACGCCAGACAAGCAAAGACAACTGACTCAGTGCTTTCAAGTAATGGCAACAAAAACCAAACTTCCTGCAAGAAAAATTCTGCTGGCCTTGGGGTTCATGGCATCCTGCATACTACTAATCCCATATGCCCGACTGCATATCAGGAAATTACAGTGGTACCTAAAAAGTGTTTAGACTCAACACTGCCACAGTTTGGAAACAGTAATACCACTTATTCCCTGCCTACAACAGGAGTTTCGATGGTGGGCACAGGCATGTCACCACAACAAGGGACAGCCTTTCACTTTACCCACAGCCAGGCAGACACTAACAACAGATGCCTTGGATTACGCCTGGGGAGCTCACATGGCAAGAAAATGTATTCAGGGCAAGTGGGCCGCAGAACAAATGCATCTTCACATCAATCAAAAACAGATGCTAGCTGTACAAAATGCCCTAACCACTTTCAAGGAACTCCTGCATCCAGGACAACTATTACTAAAGACAGACAACACCACAGTTATGTGGTACATAAGCAAGGGGGCACTCATTCCTATCGCCTCTGCAGACAAGCCATGACTTTGTGGAACACAGCACTGACCTATCAAGTTCATCTGCAAACACAATTCCTGCCAGGAAAGAAAAATACTCTGGCAGACGACTTAAGCAGAAACATCATGGACCCTCACGCGTGGAAATGAAATCCACAAGTATTCAGCATGATAACACAAAAATGGGGGTACCCAGACATCTTTTTGGCTCCCTTCTGAACTGCCAACCACAGAAATTCTGCACAAGGACTTACCACACACAAGCATGGAAAGTGGATGCTCTTTCGTTCAGCTGGAAAACCCTAAAAGTTTATGCCTACCCACCACTGTCTCTCCTTTCAAATGTACTCCTAAAAGCCAGACAAAGGCCAAAAATGATCCTGATTGCCCCAGACTGGCCATGCCAGCACTGGTACCCAATCTTAAAGGACTTGGCTCAAGGCCTAGCATGGATTTTACCTCAAATTCTTCATCTTCTGACTCAACAAAACAATCGGATCCTGCACAGCCAGCTCAAAGCCTTAAACCTGGCTGCATGGCAGATTACTTAGCAAAGCAGCCAACACCTCTATCTAAAGCTGTTATGGATGTCATTTTGGAGGCCAGGAGGCCCAGCACCAGGAAATCCTATTCAGAAAAGTGGAAGAGATTCTGCGCCTGGAACCAGGCACAAAGCTTTGACCCTCTTGTTCCAAACATTCCTCAGATGTTACAATACTTAACTGAGATGCTGGACAAAGGCCTATCCTTTTCATCCATTAAGATCCATGCCTCTGCCGTCTCAGCTCATTACAAAATGGATCCTCCTATTTTCTCTCCTCCATTATTAAAACAGTACCTCAGAGGGGCTAAAAACATAAGACTGCCCCGGAGAGCACCAACTCCAACTTGGGACCTCAACTTTGTCTTGGAAAAACTAACTTTACCTCCTTTTGAGCCAGCCAATTCAGCAGAATTAAAATGTGTCATGGAAGACTGCTCTGCTTCTGACAATAACCTCAGCATGAAGAGTCTCAAAGTTACAGGCACTAATGGCAGTGGAACCTTTCATAATTTTTCATCAGGACAGGGTTTCTTTAAGAACAAACCCTACCTTTATGCCAAAGGTGATGTGGTTCTTAACCAAACTATTCACTTGCCAACATTTTATCCAAATCCCCAGAATAAAGGGGAGAGACTTCTGCACTCATTGGACATACACAGACAGTTACGCTTCTACTTGGACAAAACAAAAGCTTTCAGGAAAACTGAGCAATTGTTTGTAGCATATGCTGCAGGATCACAGGGAAAGGTTATTTCAAAGCAGACCATTTAAAAGTGGATAGGACACTGTATTCGTTTCTGCTACATGCAGCATCGAAAAACTGTACCTAGCAACATTAGGCCACATTCCACCAGGGCAACAGCCACTTCAACTGCCTACCTCAGAGTACCTACCAAGGATATTTTGGAAGCTGCAACTTGGAGTTCAGTGCACACCTTTACCAAGCATTACCACTTGCCTCTGTACTCTAAATCCAGAGCTGGGTTTGCCACTGCAGTGCTGCAGAGCCTCATAGCCACCCCGAATCCTCTATAGATCCAGCCACCCTACCTCAGCTTTGGAACTCAACCCAAGTGTAATGACTGCAGCAGTGAAACACGATGAACATAGTACAGTTTTGTACCTACCACAAATGTAGATATTCAAGTGTATTCACTGCTGCAGTCCAGGCTACCCTCCCTCCATCCCCTCTTTCTTACCTAGGACTTATCTATACCTTTCTACCCTATACAACCTATGTGGTGTATTTGCTTGTAACTGAAGGTATTGTCTTTATTTTTTATGTATGTTTTATTAGCAATATGTATTGCCTACCTATTTGGGGGCACCTGACATCTTGGCAAGAAAAACTGAAGAAAATGGCGTTGGCTGCATCTTATATACCCTTGGTGCACTGACGTCAGGGAAGAAGCGACAGCAACCGACACCAGACCAAGACTTTGGAACTCTGGCTGATTGCGGGACCGCCAGATGGCAGGATAACCCAAGTGTAATGACTGCAGCAGTCAATACACTCTAACATCTACATTTATGGTAGGTACAAAACTGTACTTTGTATGAAGGCTCTGTTTCCCGAGTCACTAGACAGTAAACCAGGGGAACAGTCCTAGTAGTAGTGGGAGTGCCAATGAATCTATGCAATGTGTGCAATTGGCAGCACACATCTGCACGTGTTGTGAATGTGCCATTCCCAAGTGTGATGTCTGACCTGCACATATCTGCCAGATTTTGCACTGTAGTGAGCAGTACAATGGAGTCCTTACCATCCATATCTGACTTTCTTCTAAGGAAAAAGGTACCACTGCGGAGTGGGTACTGGCTGACATCAATATCTGCAAACGTTGCAGGGGTATTGACATGAATGCCTGTGCCCTCTCACTTATTCTGGTAATAGTGCAGTGGAGGGTGGCATGACAAGGGATCTCTTGTAGCACATTATCATCTGCCTTTCCAAGGCCACTCTGTATTACTTGACTAAGCAAATCATTGCTGTGTTCTGCTCTCTGCCATAGTTCTGCATGCAGCACTGCTACCTTTGCAATGGTTGCATCAGACCCATGTTGATGTGGCAAGGATTTCTGCAGTTCTTCCCAATATATAGTACAAATATGACTCTGTCATTGTCCATGCTGGTGTGAATGACCTGAGATGTACCTCCCTGGGCTACATGAAAAGAGACATGGAAGAGCTCTCTGATCTTATAGCCCAGGCAAGTATGACCCTAGCCCTGAGAAGCATTCTGCCATCGCCCAGAATTATACCGCAATACAAGGACAAAGTGATTGACTTCAACAATTGGCTAAGCTTCTGGTGTCATTCTAAGGGGATCCAGTATCTGTCTGCCTGGGATGACATGGTCGACAGACCACGATGCTTTGCCACAGATGGCCTGCACCTGTCACCCCTGGGATTCCGGATACTGGCTAAGGCTCTTGCCGCCCCTATAGTGCCTTTTTTAGGCAAGGTTCAAATGACAAATTCACCACCGTAACAGGAACAGGCAAGAAAAAACAGTCTAAATCTCAAAATGCACTCACTCGAGGCACTCTGTAAAATGGAGAACATCGATATCTGTGCAGTGACTGAGACCAGGTTCAAGACTCCAGAGCACACCCATGCACTACCAGGCTGTAACTCATACCACACTTTTCGGCCATGTAACCTGGACCAAAACACCAAAGGTGGAGGTGTGTCCATATTCATTAAGGATATCCACATCTCCAGGCTAGTTGCTCAGCGTAATGCATCTGAGGTTATCCAAGTGCAACTAACTCTGGGCAAAATTGAAATCCAAATTGTAGCTTGCTACAGATCCCCCACCATGCCCCAGGATTGGGAAATGTTAGGGTTCAAACAAACACCCTTATAGAATGCATCTGTGTAGGACTCAGCAGTTGTAACTGTACTGTCCCATCTGCGTGGGCATCATGAAGTTCACCACTTCTGTCTTAAGAAGCATAAAGTATATCTTAGATCTAGTCATTACCAACATGAGTGACCAGTGTTCCGCACCTGAAGTCAACTCCTCGTTGGTCCCCTCACCCCCTAAAGGGCCCATATCTATACAGGAAGAATGCAGAGTCCCTGTAATCACAACTACACAGGTAAAAGCTGCACTCTCTAAAGCCAAAAGACGCAGCATCCATGGGACCGGACAACATCCCAGGCTGCATTTTACACGCACTTCAGAACAAACTGGCTCCCCACTTAAGCACCATGTTCAATAAATGCCTCACATCAGGTTTTGTGCCCACTGAATGGCGCACAGCAGCAGTTATCCCACTCCACAAAGGGGGAGCCACCACTGATCCCAGAAACTATCTCTCTGTTAGCCTCATGAGCCTGGTCTGCATGGCCATTGAACATATCATCTTGGAACTCATAAACAAAGACATTGGTAACCTCCAAACTCTGGATCCCACCCAGTTCGGGTTTGTGAAAGGCAGCTCATGCCTCCTGAACACCTGATCAATGTCTTTGAGGCAGTCACCAAAGCCGTAGATGAGGGTAATGTGGTTCACACAGCCTATCTTGACCTCGCCAAGGCTTTTGACACCATCCCCCATTCTGGAATTATAACTAATAAACTCACTAAACTAGGTATAAATCCCTATGTCACAAGATGGGTTGCCAACTGGCTCACTGACAGAACCCACACTGTAAAAGTTGCAGACTCCAAATCTGACCTCAAACCAGTGACAAGTGGAGTACCACAGGGTTCAGTCCTGGGACCTCTCCTGTTTGGTATCTACTTCTCTGAAGTACAGGCTAACACAGAAGGCCTCTGGCTAATGAAGTTTGCAGATGACTGCAAACTAGGAGCCGTAGTCAAGTTCCCAAATGATGTGGACATCCTACAGAAGGGTCTCGCTGAGACAGATGCCTGGTGTCCGAGCCATGGCCTCAAGCTCAATGCGAAAAAGTGCAGTGTCATCCCCTTTGGTAAAAACTCTGTACCCATGAACTATCCCATAGGCAGCAATCTACTTAACACCAAATGTGTGATAAGAGACATTGGGACCCAGGTGGACAGTAGTCTCTCCTTTGATAGTCACATCGCCACAGTAGTCAGGAAGCCCTTCTACGTGGTACACCTCATCATAAAAGGGTTCTCATCCAGGAAAAAAAGAAGTCATTGTTCCCCTCTACTCAACACTTATTAGACCCATTATAGAGTACAAACGCCCCTTTTAGAATGTACCTCACAAGACATCTGCAGCAGCTGGAAAGGCCACAGAAGTACCTCACAAA
Organism: Protopterus annectens; assembly: GCF_019279795.1. Classification (NCBI taxonomy): domain Eukaryota; kingdom Metazoa; phylum Chordata; order Ceratodontiformes; family Protopteridae; genus Protopterus; species Protopterus annectens. The sequence continues at coordinate 685,414,112 of NC_056733.1, forward strand.
GAGGATTACTGGCCTCAAACAAATGCCCTACACTGACAGTCTCAAAAAACTCCAGCTTTACTCCGTAGCATATCGCCTACTCCAAGGTGATCTCTGCCTAACATATAAAGCTATGTCAAACTCAGAGCTGTTGGACATGCTACACCTAAAGAAATCCCAATCCCACTGAGCTACGTGGTCTGGGGACCTAAACCTTGTCACCACAATAAACAGGACATGATGGAGAGAGAGATTCCTGTCTCAGAGACTTCCCATACTCTGGAACAGGCTACCCATCTATGTCAAGCAAAGTTCTTTATTAGCACTCAAGAAAAATCTTGATGAGTGGATGGGAAATAGGAAATACACGCTGGGGATCACTTCTGTGTGTCTGCTCAACAGTGGCTCAGGAAAATAACTTTCTTGGGTGGTGTAATCCAGGGAACCTTGTTGGCTAGGCTTACGTAGGCCCTTGGGCCAATAGCCTAGTACCTACCTATGAACCTATTCATGGTGAACAGTGATAGCTCGGCCTCTGCAGGCCTTTTTTCTCTGCTCAATACATCCTCATTATTGTTTGGATAGCACCTCACTCTCTAAATGATATAGCTATCCCTCCATCACTAGCATTGGCTTGCCACATTGGCTGGGCACTGTCCAATATCTGCTGCCAAGCTGATCTGGTCTGTACTCATATGCAGTAATCCATCATATCAACAATACTTGTAGAGGGCTGCTCAGCATCCATGTTCCACAGTTTAGCAAGGATGGGCAGCTGAATGCCAATGAGGTTTAGGCCGCTATATGACTGTGGAACAGTGAAGTACGTCACCTTGTGGTGTATAGGTCCTGTAGTAGCTTGCTATGTCTCCTAATATATACAGTGACTTAAGACTGCTGTCTATCACAAAAGTCTGTTTGTAGCTGTGTGTACCCCACCTTGCTGCTGCAATATCCCTTGCTAGAACTCAAGTAGATATGCTGCATTTCGAAACAGCACTAGGATATTCAGTGGCGTACAGAGCTGTAGGTGTCTATGCTGGATGAATACACTACTGACAGTGCATTTAGTGCAGAGTTCCCCTTTAACATTCTGCTGTCTGTCTTGACCAATCAAGAGTACATTGCCCAATCTCATTTCCACATGCAGACATTACTTGGTTACATTTCCCTGTATGGCACCATTTTCTGTCTGACTGCCTCTACATATGTGTTTACCCTATTTGCAGCTGTTATAGGATTATTGTGTCGGACCTCCAAGTGCCACAAATGCCACTCCACTACGTTAGTCTGACTTGGTAGGTGAGATGGGATAATAATCATTTGTGTGCCATATGTGATATGTTTTCTCTCTCTTACATTTGTAGTGAATTTGGGGGTACTAATGTAATGTCATGTAGACTGTACAGCTGTGTAATGGTCAGTTGTTTCTTTCAAATTGCTATGTTCTGGCATGTCAGAGGGGACTGCAGTCACTAAACTTGACATTCATTCAGGTATATGCATCCTATCCTGCTAGTAAAGCAAGATGGAGAGCACACGCCCAAATATCCATAGGATATATGATTCCTGTTCTTTGTTACATTCATGCCACTTACATGTATCACAGGTGACATATTCCCACAGTTTTAGGTGGGGTACTTCAACCTTAGCCTGTCTTAAGGCCTAGCTTTCCCTCAATTTTATGCATTCCTCTCAACATCATTGCACATACCTGTAATACTGGGGGGACAAAGGGCCACATACCTCTCAACCTCTTAGAGCATGACATCTGGACAACGACCCAAAACTAGGGACTCTCATTGCCCTTACAAACTTAGTACGTTGATAGAATAACAGGTTTTAGGCATGAGCATGAATTTTGTGAAAGGTATGAGGTCTGAAACTAATGTCTGTCATTATATACTAACTTCAGTCCTTAATAATTTGCCATTGCGTTGCCAGCACACTACAGTGTTATGTAAAACTGGTCAAAAATATGAGGCAAAATTCTAGACATTCTGCTAAAATCTGTACAGTTGAGAGGTACAATGGACATATTTTAACTATAGCTCTTGTACACGTAGTACATTGCTAGGATAGCGGGAATTGTTTTCACATGCATGTGTTCATAGGTCTAGCAGCTGCAGCTCAGAGATATGTCATTATTTGACTGTCAGTCCTCACTGATATAGCAGGCATCACCATTTGTTTTGTATGCAGACCACTGAGGCAAACATCTGCATGTTTTGCAGAAATCTGGACAGTTAAAGGTATGCTTGCATGCTATGTTTCTTGCTCTCCTATGCTTTACACGTACACGACCATCACTGTTCTACCCCGGCTGTTTCCACGGTTAAGAAACAGCCTGGTAGCTTTTGTTAGGGATCATCACGATGTGCCAGTTTTTTGTTCAGTGCTAAATGCCATAGTATTTCTGCCTTTTGGCTGCATTACTCTGTGGTTTAGCTGTGCTGTTGCCTTTTAGTTTGTAAGGAAAAGTCTCGCAAACTACACGTCGGAACCTGGAAAGGGATGATGATGATACTGGAGGAAAGCTGAAGAAATGGAGAGAGAGGGATTTTGAATGCAGATTCTTGAGGTGAACAACAGTAACAATACAGAGTATTATATTCATAAAGTAGCAGAAAGTATTCTAAGAACTAAGTCAACATGGCACCGGAGAAAGGAGATTCTGCCAAAAGGGATGACTATAACTAGGGGTACAGAGAATAGGGAAGAGGGGGCTGGAATTTACTGAAGAAAACTGGCAAAGGAACCAGGGTATTTTGAGCTGAAAAATTCAAGTGGGAATGGAAAGAAATAATTCATTTGGACTGCAGGCTAGGGGTTGCCTTCCTTATCAAGGATTGATATCAGAGAATAGGCAGAGATAAAGAAACGGGGGATCCTGAGTGAAAGTCCAACCATGGTAGAGTTTTTTAGTGAATCTAGACTAGAAGCTGCTGTTAAAAAAAGGGTAATTAATTGGACATATAGATACTGACTGATAAGTATAGGAATCAATCAGAGGAGTTTAGAGAAGATTGGGAAGAGAGATTGGATAAATCGGTTCACAAAGAAGCAATGGGGTGATTATATGTATGGCTGTCAAATATGCCACAGAATCCGTAAGATTTAGGATCTTTGCTTGGAAGTGTTTACTTAGGTATTTTTATACCCCAAGTAGACTCCAAAGAATTTTTCCTTAGGTAGGTTGCAAATGTTGGAGGTATGGTGAGGAAGAAAGATGTAATTGGGAACATATTTTTGGGAGTATGAGTTGGTAGACTTCAAAAATTCTGTGCATACTACTCTATTAGAAATAATGGGTGAGCATATTGGTGTAACCTAAGGAAATTATTTTTTGAGCTGTGATGTAGAATTGGAATTGCCAAGACATAGTAAGGCATTGTGGAGTTTAATTCTTGTAGCTGCCGAAAAAGCAATTATTAGAAAATGGACATCAGTCTAAAACAACTGTACTGGAAGTAGTGAATATAGTAAAAGAGATGAAAGAGCTGGAAGTGGGATCCTTGGAGAAAGGTTAGGAGCAAATTATAGAGAAAAAGTATGAATTCTGGGAACAATGCATGCAGAATGATGTTTTGGAGGAAGAGTGAGGTTTAAGGGAAGTCAGGAATTGAATGAGCTTTTTAATGTTTGGTAATGACTGGATAGATTACGAGTGATGTGTAATGTTTGCAACTGAAAATGTCAATATGGTTTGTTTTCATTTATATAAATGTATGATTGGGTCATAAGTGATAATTTAATAAGGATGTTTCTTGTTTAAAAAATAGTCTGTAAGACATGGGTGGGGAGAAATACCTGGAATGTGGCCAAGAACTGGAAAATATTGTCATTTTTGTAAAAATGCATCTAAGTAGTGGATAGCAGAGTGAAGGAGTTGGAGTAGAAGGCAGTATCTCACTCCAGTCAACTCGCAGTTGATTTTAAAATGCACATGAAACTGCAGAGAACAGAACTGAAGTTATGGAGGACAAACTGGTGGACCTGGAGAATGGCAGGCAAAAGAAAAAGCTTTAAGGTTCAGTGGAATTCTGGAGAGAGAGTAGGCCACATAACTGTGTGTACTTCATGATAGTGTTACAGATGGGGATTCCTGCTGGTGAAGATAAATTGTGACTAGGCCATGGAGCCCTTTCTTATCACCATCTTAGTGTAAGAATGTGTAGACCTATGCTTGTAATATTGGATTATGTTGCCTTGAAGTAAAGAATGCTTGAAATGAACAGAGTAATCTCTAACAATGACAGTTTTACAGACATGAAGCATAAAGTGGTGGCATTTTATCCAAGCTACAAGACTGTGTAGGCAATCCAAGTGGAAATTTGGAGTACAGTATCCTCCTGCCCATCTTGCTTTTGCTGTCCAAGGGGATTATATGCCAGAAGAAGTTATTACCAGGGAAAGCTGGTGCTGAACCTTCTCTGGCATAGCCTCTAAAGTTTCAACGAGGAGAGTCTGACATAAAGGTTGGTAGATAAGTCACACAGACCTCTGCCATTTTTGGGGAGCAAATGGCTTAAAGGCAAAAAGCAACCTAAATGGTGGGGTGCTTCCAGCCTGAAAACATTTCTGTACATTGAAGTCCTCAGCTAGTCATTAAAATGGTTCTAGTCAAATACACAAGTTTTGTTATCGAGAACTTACCTTAACTGTTGCCTGATGTCTTAGAGCGGTAACTAGTATTGTATTGTGTATACTCTCATGGATCTGTTAGCTGAACTACATTGCCTTTGTGGGATTGTTGGTTTCTTCTGCAGTGGATCACTACAGGATGAAAACCTCAGTAAATTGCCAATTTCTTTAATTTCTTTGTTGCTCTTTCTTAATTGAACACTGCTGGAGTCGAGAGGCTGTCTAGGGTTATTTCTTTGAAACTCTGTGAAGACTACAGGAATTTCTTAAAGGGGGCAGCAATAGGCCATTTCCTTTTACTTTACTGACTACCCAAACAGACATTCTCAATCTGAAAATAGATGCAATATTTAGATGCTTCGCACAGCATGCGAGAAGGTACTGTACCCTTTTTATGTCTGGAACTGGATTTCTTAAGGAATACTGGGGTCTTTCCTGTTGTAAACCTGAAAGTGGTACAGTCCCATTGTCCAAGAAAAGTGAACACTAAATATAGACCTCTTGAAGGGACTTGACTTTTTATGAAAAGTTATTGTGGGTGAACCTGCGTGTGTTCTAGGTATACCTTTTGCATTGGATCCTTTTATAGTATCAGTGGCTACCATATTAGCCGTACAAGTTTGAGCATGTGGATTTACAGATGGGTAATGAGACCTGTGGAAATACAAGTAAAATGTTGTTATCAGATGATAGTCTTGATGCACAGTTTAACATCTCTGAATTGCATTAGCAGTGTTACTTGTGCTGGGTTGTCTACTTATATGTATTTTGCACACTGTGAACAAGTGTGGTTCACACTAATGTGGCTGTTCTGCAGCCCTGATATTTACATTGTCTGCAAATTGTCATCTTTTCTAATGTGTTTTCCTGCAGTGGTCTTGGGCACTGTAGAATTTTTTAGGATTTTCACCTTTAATCACTCTTGGGATGTCAGAGAATGTATTAGAGCAGATTATTTTGACTCAAACGTTATGTTACACAGCAATGTAGCTCTGCATGACGTTATACCCATTATGCAGTGGATTATTTGAAATAAAGGTCACATTTTTTCTATGGCTATTTTGTCACTCTGAAGTTTTATTTAATAGTGAATATCCCTGTCTGTGTTTGGCAACTAGTGAAGTATCTTTTATTCTGTTTTTTTTTTTTTTTTTTTTTAAATAGTCTAGTGAGGTGTGTACTAACAAATTCGTTCTATAGTTTATTTTTAAATATAATCTTATTTGTTTATTTAGAACCAGGTTAGATTTACTGTTTTCTGTTTGGATGGTTGCAATTCTGTTTTCTTTTTATTAGTTTTAGGTAACTTTTTCATTGAATGGAGTTCATATTTGGTGTCAGGGAATTAATTTAGATGGGGACAGTTTTGAGGATGATACTGTTTGTTTCAGTGTATGCTGTGTGTTAAATTTTTTGTTTATTTTATAGGGTCCAAGTAGATACTAGAATACCAATTTTGGCTTTGAGGGTTGAAATGCATACAGGATGGTGACAAATATTTTAGTGATGTACGTAGAAGTACATAAATGCTCATCAGCTTCAGTATGAAGAGATTTTATTTATCGCACTCCTTTTTCCTGGATCTTAAAGATAAATGTGATTATAAAGACCAGGCGTGTGATCGTGACAAAACAGTATGGATCACTTTAATATCCGCAGTAATACCAACTGATATACGTCTTGAAAATGTCTTTGCGTGTCATGATTCGGACAGTCCTTGCATTTAACCCTGTTTATCTGATAGTTTGTTATGTGGGTGAATTAAGGATTAGGACTGCAGTATGACTAAATCTGCAAATGTCACTCGTATAAAATGGTGGAAATATTCTTTTCAGTGTGTTTTGTGATGGGCTTTGCACAAATAAACTCTGTATTCTCAGTGTAGGAATTCATTTATTGGTAAAATGAACCTGCATGTACACTTGAAATAATTACTGGGCAAGGTGATCTACCTTCATTGATATATTTTCTATAAAGTTATAGAACTTTGATCCACCCTCACCTTGGTTAACATTACCACAGTGTATAGAGAACCTTTTACCAGCAGAAACTGGTAACATCAGGATTACCATTTACTGCTTTGTAAATTTAGATGAAGCAGTGTCTTGTGCAATAATGCCTTCCAGGGTGGATGTTATTGGAGAAATTATAACCCACTCAGGGGGTGTTGAGACCAATGCCTCAGGCAGAGGGTCTCTACACCCCGGAAGGACATTTTCCCCAAACACCCACCTTGGAAGGCATTATTGCATTTAAACAATGGACTGTTACATTTTCATTTTTGTTTTTTTTAATACGTTTTTTTTATATCTTTTTGATCTAAAGTAGTTCCTCCACCTTCCCGTTCATTGTGGTTTTACATACATAATTGCTGTTGGACGAAGTATTCTACATCCACAATATAAATGTTATAAGTATTTAATGCAAACGTGCACACGCGCGCACAGTTATGCAGGTGCAAAAAATATATATACATACAAAAATGTACCCAATAATTGTATCCACTTTCTTGACTGATTTTGACCTCATCTGTCATAGTAGTGAAATAAATGAAAAAAAATATATAGTGGAATACATTGCATCCTCACCTCCTTCATCCCTGATTTTGCAGCAAGTTCCTGATTTGCCTCCCTTATTTTCCGGTAAATCACTAAGCATTTCATTTAGTCAATAAAGCTAGACATTATAGATTCATACTTTTTATCATTCAGAATAATGAGCATTGATGAAAAGCCTCTTCAGATCTGAATACTTAAAGAAAGGAAGTTGAGAGGTATGCACTGTCTCCCCTTTGCTCATAGTGAAGAGCAAAGAAATGCACTCCGATAGGCAGTTCCCGACGGTCTGAAGCATGTCCCCTCCCAACAAGCTCTTCATTGGAAGAGCAAAAAAGGAAAAGTACTGTGATAGACTTGCAGTTTTAAGCAAATGCCCCCTCCCTACCAGCAATAGCAGAAAAAAGTTGCTTTATGTATAGCGTTAGAATGCAGGAACAGTACTTACTTTGTGTGTCTAACAGATTGCACCCAGGGCAAACCCCCACCACCATGACCACATACTTACTACTGCAAACAAACACACACACCCGGTTTGAATTGAATTATATCACCTCACTAAATGCTTCAGTAAAATGGCTAGTCTTGAATTATTTTTGTAATTACTTTTGCTAGTTGATTTTTTTTACTTTTTTTTATTATTTATACGTTCAATAAAAGTAAAGCTGCATTTAGTGAGCATTAAAAATGACATGTTCTGTCCAGGCTATACAGCATCCTAGTATGCTGCCATGAAATGACAGACTTTAACTATGCTTTACCCATACATCTGTCTGTTCTCCGGTCAGTGTGATAATGTTCGTTTTGCCCATTGTCTAACTTGTAATAAATGAGGAATGTGGTGCTGTGGCATCACCATACCAAAGCAGCCCTTAAGTGGAAATGTGGAATGTAAGCAGAGTCCAGTTTGTCAAAGAAGGTTTGTGTGTGTGTGGTTTTAATTTTATAAATCATAGCAAAGGTTAGTGTTGTATATGATAAATAATAAGTGGTTGTTGGTGTTAACCCTGCTAATCTCTTGATAGTGTCCAGTAACATAGGAGAGCTCTCAAACTTTCATCTTGATGTCATTTAAGTTTGCCTGGCATTAGCTCAGGGGGGAGCTGTATTGCTGATTCCCAGTGAATGACCCTTGATGTTCATCGTATTTCATTGCTGCAGTCATTACACTTGGGTTATCCTGCCGTCAGGCAGTCCCACAATCAGCCAGAGTTCCAAAGTCTTGGTCCGGCGTCGGTTGCTGTCGCTTCTTCCCTGACATCAGTGCGCCAGGGGTATATTTATTTATTTATATTTGTTGACCGGGAGTGTCCGACTGGACGTAGGTCCATTTTCAGCGGAGGCCCGGGGAGAAAAGCTCCACAGTTAAAATAAACAGACAGTAGTTTCATTGGATTAAATAGCGATTGACAATTTACATAGCAATTACTTACACATATTTACAGATGAACATAGTACATCAGTAGACAACTAGAATCTTTATCTGTGAAGTACATAACAGACATTAACAAATGTTAAAATAAGAAGTTCCTGCTGTATAAGTACTAGGCTTATGAGCATCTGAGCTTGCTATAATCAAGGTAGTTAGTGGAGTGGAAAGAAAGGTAGTGGTTGGATGGGGTGAGTGATATTAGAGTGGGAGTTGCAAGGGCATAGCCAGCATGTTTTTTAGGTGCACTTTTAGTAAAGTTTTGAAGTGGGTGAATGATGGTACGGAGGTAATTGTGGGTGGGAGGGAGTTCCATAATTTGGCGCTGGTGCAAGAGAATAGTGCTTCACCAGCAGAGTTATTGGCTTTAGTGATCTGCAAGTGATTTTTGTTGCTGGATCTTAGTGGTCTGGTGGTGCGATAGGGTTGGAGTAGATTCTGGAGGGATGGGACATTTAGTGGATGGTTTACTAGTTTGTGGGTGAGTGAGAGTTGATACCATTGAAGGGAGGTGAGGGAGTTCAAGCCAGCCCAGTTCAGCAAGTGAGAGACAGTGGTGACTACGGTAGGATGCCCCTGTGACGAATTTGGCAATTTTGTTGTAGCAGGTCTCTATCTTGTTTAGATCGCATTGCCTTAGGTTGGTATATGTTGGAGAGGCATAAAGTAGGGTGGAGATAAGGTGGGAATTTGCTATTGAAATCTTTGCTGCTTTGGTGAGAAGATGCTTATTTCTGTAAAATGTTCCTAGTTTGTGGACTTTTTTATGGTCATGGATATGGGAATGTCAAATTTTAGTTTGTCTATTTCCACTCCTAGCAATTTCGTGTGTTCATTTGGGTATATAGTGGTGTTGTCTTTTGCTGTGATAAAGTGAGAGTTGTTTTGAGTATGTTTGGTGGGTTGGAAGATGAGTAGTTTAGTTTTGTTTGGGTTGAGTATTAATTAGGCAGCGGGTAACCAAGTTTCAACAGAGGAAAAGGCTTCCTGTGTGACTTTTTGCAGTTTGGGTAGGGGCTGGGCTGAGCAGATGATGGTAGGGTCATCTGCGTATTGTATGAGTGTGCCATGTGTGGTGGCAGGGGCTAGATTATTTGTGAAAACAGAGAAGAGTAGGGGTCCAAGGATGGATCCTTGGGGAACCCCTATGGAGACAGGTAGTTGGGATATGTCATTCTGCCATACAACGGATTGTTGGCGATCAGACAGGTAACTCTGAAACCAGTTGGTGTGACTGATTGTGAGAAGGATAGGTTACTGAGGACAGAGATAAGTTTTGTGTGGGACCATGTCAAATGCTTTAGATAGGTCTAGGAAAGTAGCAGAGGAGAGATAGCCATTGTTTTTATGCTGAAGGATAGTGTTAGTAAAGGAGAGTAAGGTAGTGGTGGTGCTATGGTTTGGTCGGAAACCATGCTGAGTATTAGAAAGGAGGTTGTTAGTAAGGAGGTAGGCTGAGACCTGAGAGTGTATGCATCTCTCTAGTATTTAGGAGAGTGGAGAGAGAATAGCTATGGGGCAGTAATTGGTTAGTTCTGTGGAGGGTCCGCCTTTGTGGAGGGGAATTATATGTGATACTTTCCACAGTGTGGGAACATAACTTTCTGACAGATATCGGTTAATCAAGATAGATACTGGGTAGGCCAGAGCATCAGCTGCGATTTGTAGGTATTCACTTGGGAGGTTGTCTGCTGCTAATTTGGTGGGTTTAAGTTTAGTTAAGAGTTTTTTTATGTTGGAGGTAGGTACAGGAGAAAAAGAGAAAGCATTGGGGAGATTAGTAACTGAAGGTGTGGGTTGGAGGGGAGGGGGGGTTGTGTTGTTTAGCTAGTGATAGTATGGTTTGTGTGAAGTGTGTGTTGAATGAGGTAGCAATATTTTCTGAGGAGTGAGGGATGTTAGGAGGAGGGGTACTGACTTTACCTGGGTGGAGGATGGAGTTTATGGAGGACCAGAATTGTTTGGCCCTGTGTTCGGAGGAGTCTAGGGCAGACTGGTAGTATTGGAATTTGTCCTGTTTTATTAGCTTGACTATATAAGATATATACTGTATACAAGATGCAGCCGACGCCATCTTCTTCAGTCTTTCTTGCCACTCGATGCCCGAAGCAAAAGCAGTTCGCAAGTGCTGGTCGGCCGACTCCTGAGATTTTCGAATTCGAATTTCAGAACCGAAGTCTTCAATAAAGCTAAGTACCCCATTGGGGAAACTTTTTCTTGCCACAGTCCGATGTCAGTAAAAGTTAATAATTGCATTTCTTGTGGGAAGCAAATACCTCATAAAGATTTTAATTCCTACTGTATTCCATGCCTAGGCCCAGACCACGACGTCACTAGTTTTCGGGTTTGTGCTAGATTTAACAAACGCACTATTAAGCGTCGGTTTGATTTTGCTCGCCATTATTTTGGCTGAAGGTTCAATTATACCATGCCGTCGAAACAACCGATGACCGGAATACACAAAAAACACAGAGACAAAGATACAAGGACAGCCATCTGTGGGCCAAAACTGACGACGAAGCCTCTTCTAGGCCAGTCACCAGTTCTCAGTGAGGTGCTTTCGCAGCCCCTGACACCCGCTACCTCAGAGCCACAGGCCGCCTCTGACTCCCACGTGGAGATTACTAGGCCTCTGGAAACTCAAGGTATTGGGCCTACGGAAATTAACCCCTCAGATGGGTCTGGAGCCACTGAGCAGGCATCGGCTTCTGAGGGTGTTTTCAGGCCTTCACAGCTTACCATCAAAACAACAACCAAGTCTAAAACTCCATTAAAGACAAAGAAACAAGTACAACATTCACCTGGACAGGCCTCAATGCCTAAAAAACAGATGATCAAAATGGCTGGAGACCTAATTACTCTGATCAGGGATTCCCATCCCCCTCCTAATAAAAGGCCTAGGCAGGATACAGACTACGATTCTTCTGACCAGGTTTCCATTTCTTCTGATTCCTCTTCAGACCAGGGATACTCTACACGCCTATGAGGACTCTGATGCTAAAGAATCAATCCCTTCAGCCTCTCCTCCTGAGGATTACTCTTTTGGGGAAACTTTACATACCATGAGGGAGCATTTCCATTGGAAGAGCGAGGATTATTCAGAAGCCAAGAAAAGGCTCAGAGATTTTCTTTTATTGCCTCAACACAGGCCTTTTGCTGTTCTGCCTGTGCTAGGTATTGTGGATGATGTGTTCTCTGAATCCAGTTTAACCCCTGATTCTTTGCCCCCAGCACCAGTCAAGCCAGATAGGTACTACCGAGTCCCTGACTCTCTCAAATTTCTTTATAAATACCCTGCTGCTGACCCAGGAACTATTTCCCAGGGTCTCAAAGGGGTAATGGCTTCCACTGCTAAAAATCCAGTCCCCTCTGACTGGGATTCTAGAGCATTAGATAGATGGGGGAAGAAAGTTTACACTTCTGCAACTTTAGCAGTAAGGGCTTTAAACTGCCAGTTCCACATGCTTAAAAACCAACAATATTTAATGTCTCATGTTAAAACAGAAAATGTTTACAAGCTCAGTAAGTCCTGACTATAAGGAAATGCAGGATTTATTGCATGCAGTTGAACAAGTGGGAAAACATGCTTTGCAATGTGGTTTTGATTCATTATAGACTTCTTGTAGAGCTGCAGTTAAAGGATCTGTGATTCGAAGGCATGCTTGGTTAAAAGAACAAAGTTTACCTGATCATGTTAAGGCAAAATTATTGGATGCTCCTTTACAGCATGATATCTTGTTTGGTGTTAAGGCAGAAGAGGTATTAAAGAAAATGGAGGATAAGGCGAAATCTATGCAAACAGTGAAGGAATTCTTACAGGTATAGCCACCTTGATTTAGCAGAAATTGGCCTTCTAAAAATTGGTCTTTCCAGTGTCAGACAGACCACAAAGAGGTAGATACAGATGCCCAAGAGGCAGATCTCAGCCACAAGGCTCTTATAGACCACGACAGTGAGGTGCTTCTACCCCAAAAAGAGGAGAAGACAAGTCACAACCTTATAGGAAACAGTCCCAATGACTTCCCACTTCAAATGCCAAGCACTTACCTTTTGGCAGCTCCCTTAGGGGGAAAACTAGCACTTTTTCACAAAATTGGCATATAATCACCCAAGACAAATGGGTTCTGAATATTGTGTCTCAAGGTTACAGGTTCCACTTTCACACTCTACCAAGGCCACAAGGAATGCCAGACCTGCCACACAATCAATGGGCAGAGGCACAAAAACTAATTACAGCACTCATGGACATGAGAGCTATTCAAAAAGTGCCACAACAGGAACAAGGACAAGGATTTTACTCAAGACTTTCCTTGGTCCCCAGAAAGGACAAAGCCTGGAGAACCCATACTGGACCTATGTATTCTTAATACTTACCCGGATGTTCCGAAATTCAAAATGTTGACACTACAGCAACTTCTTCCCATGCTGGGCAAGAAGACTTGGCTTGTTACTCTGGACCTCAGAGGCATACTTGTATGTCCCAGTCAGACAAAATTGCAGAAGATACCTCAGATTCATAGCTGGCACAATGCATTACCAATTCTCTGCACTGCCCTTTGGCTTATCTACTGCGCCCAGGGTCTTCACAAAATGCCTGGCACCAGTAATTGCATTTTGCAGACAAAAAGGAATTCAAATATATCCCTACTTGGACGACTGTCTTATTCAAGCAGAGAGCAAGGACATTCTTCTAAAGCATCTGGCGTTTGTAAAAAGACTGCTAATTTGCCTAGGGTACACAGTAAACGAAAAGTCAAAACTAGTGCCCCTCACAAGAGATAATTTTCCTGGGTGCCAGCTTAAATATAACGGCCCAGATGGCTTATCTCATGCCAGACAAGCAAAGACAATTGTCTCAGTACTTTCAAGTGATGGCAACAAAAACCCAACTCCCTGCAAGAAAAATTCTGCCAGCCTTGGGGTTCATAGCGTCCTGCATACTACTAATACCATATGCCAGACTGCATATGAGGAAATTGCAATGGTACCTGAAAAGTGTTTGGACTCAACACTGTCACAGTTTGGAAACAGTAATACCACTTATTCCTTGCCTACAACAGGAATTTCGATGGTGGGCACAGGCATGTCACCACAACAAGGGACAGCCTTTTACTTTACCCACAGCCAGGCAGACACTAACAAGAGATGCTTCGGATTATGCCTGGGAAGCACACATGGCAAGAAAATGTATTCAGGGCAAGTGGGCCGCAGACCAAATGCATCTTCACATCAATCAAAAAGAGGTGCTAGCTGTACTAAATGCCCTAACAGCTTTCAAGGACCTTCTGCATCCAGGACAACTATTACTAAAGATAGACAACACCACAGTTATGTGGTATATAAACAAGCAATGGGGCACTCATTCCTACCCCCTCTGCAGACAAGCCATGACTTTGTGGAACACAGCACTGACCTACCAAGTTCATCTGCAAGCACAATTCCTGCCAGGAACGAAAAATACTATGGCAGACGACTTAAGCAGAAACATCATGGATCCTCACGAGTGGAAATTAAACCCACAAGTATTCAGCATGATAACACAAAAATGGGGGTGCCCAGACATAGATCTTTTTGCCTCCCCTCTGAACTGCCAACTACAGAAATTCTGCACAAGGACTTACCACACACAAGCATGGAAAGTGGATGATCTCTTGTTCAGCTGGAAAACCCTAAAAGTTTATGCCTTCCCACCACTGCCTCTCCTTTCAAAGGTACTCCTAAAAGCCAGACAAGAAAGGCCAAAAATGATCCTGATTGCTCCAGACTGACCACGCCAGCACTGGTACCCAATCTTAAAGAACTTGGCTCAAGGCCCAGCATGGATTTTACCTCATATTCCTCATCTTCTGACTCAGCAAAACAATCAGATCCTGCACAGCCAACTCAAAACCTTAAACCTGGCTGCATGGCAGATTACTTAGTCAGACAGCCAACACCTCTCTCTAAAGCTGTTATGGATGTCATTTTGGAGGCCAGTAGGCCCAGCACCAGGAAATCCTACTCAGAAAAGTGGAAGAGATTCTGCACCTGGAACCAAGCTCAAGGCTTTGACCCTGTTCCAAATATTCCTCAGATATTACAATACTTAACTGAGATGCTAAACAAAGGCCTATCCTTTTCATCCATTAAGATCCACGCCTCTGCCATCTCAGCTCATTACAACACGGATCCTCCTATTTTCTTTCATCCATTATTAAAACAGTACCTCAGAGGGGCTATAAACATAAGACCGCCCCGGAGAGCACCAACACCAACTTGGGACCTCAACTTTGTCTTGGAAAAACTAACTTTACCTCCTTTTGAGCCAGCCAATTTAGCAGAATTAAAATGTGTCATGGAAAACTGTTCTGCGTCTGGCAATAACCTCAGCACAAAGAGTCTCAGAGTTACAGGCACTAATGGCAGTGGAATCTTTCATCATTTTTCATCAGGACAGGGTCTCCTTAAGAACAAACCCTACATTTATGCCAAAAGTAGTATCCAGTGTGGCTCTTAACCAAACTATTCACTTGCCAACATTTTATCAAAATCCCCAGAATAAAGGGGAGAGACTTCTGCACTCATTGGACATACACAGGCAGTTACGCTTCTACTTGGACAAAACAAAAGCTTTCAGGAAAACTGAGCAATTGTTTGTAGCATATGCTGCAGGATCACAGGGAAAGGCTATTTCAAAGCAAACCATTTCAAAGTGGATAGGACACTGTATCCGTTTCTGCTACACACAACATGGAAAAACTGTACCTAGCAATATTAGGTCACATTCCACCAGGGCAACAGCCACTTCAACTGCCTTCCTCAGAGGAGTACCTACCAAGGACATTTTGGAAGCTGCAACTTGGAGTTCGGTGCACACCTTTACTAAGCATTACCACTTGCCTCTTTACTCTAAATCCAGAACTGGCTTTGCCACTGCAGTTCTGCAGGGCCTCATAGCCACCCCGAATACTTTATAGACCCAGCCACCCTACCTCAGCTTTGGGTTTCTACCCAAGTGTAATGACTACAGCAGTGAAACACGATGAACATAGTACATTTGATGTGCCCTTACAGTTTGGGAGGTATGGGCATCTGCTATACCCACATCGGAATATTACTTACACCCACGGGGCGGTCCTAATGTAAATGTTCGAGTGTATCCACTGCTGCAGTCCAGGTTACCCTCCCTCAATCCCTTCTTCTTAGCTGGGACTTTTATCTATACCTTTCTACCCTATACAACCTATGTGGTGTATTTGCTTATAACTTAAGGTAATGTTTATATTTATTATGTATATTTTATCAGTAATGTGTATTGCCTACCTATTTGGGGGCACCTAACATCTGGGGCAAGAAAAACTGAAGATGGCGTCGGCTGCATCTTATATACCCCTGGTGCACTGACATCAGGGAAGAAGCAACCGACGCTGGATCAAGACTTTGGAACTCTGGCCGACTGCGGGACCGTCTGACGGCAGGATAACCCAAGTGTAATGACTGCAGCAGTGAATACACTCGAACATCTACATTTATGGTAGGTACAAAACTGTACTTTCTGTGGTTGTAAGGTTTATGGATGCAGTTTAAACCATTTTATCACCTGTGAAAAGAGAATGATTTGTCTGCAAACATGTGCAGTTTGTTTTACAAAGGTATATGGCAAGTAGCTTGCACCATTACTCTTACGATGTATTTACTATGCATGTACAGAAAAATACTCCGATATTTTTTGCAGCAACCATATTTTGTGTAAGAGAAGATTACCATACAACAGAATGAAATTAGGTCAAGCATTTTAATGCATTATTGTTTAGAATGTTTTACTTTTTATGGGGCATTTTTTCATACTGATCGTAATGAAGAGTATTCAAAGTTCAAAAGTTCACATGACAAGAAAGCCTGTTTCCTCATTTATTTTACTCCTGTAGTCATAGATCCAGATACATTTCATTTGCTCTTTTTGCAGGTGAATTCCTTACACTAAATGAAATGAGTTCTTGCATATAAACAGTACTAAAGTTAACAGAAACTTAGTGCAAACTTCATAATTTATGTACTCTGCAGTAAAGGAGTGCTTCACTGACTTGAGACTCTTGGTGAAGTCCTTCCCACTAAGATACAAGTACAGTGCAAGTGTTTTTAAGTCAGTTAATTACAAGTGACAAACCTTGACTTTTACTGAACAATAGCTTCAGTAACCGTGTTTAAAGATGCATATGGCTGCAAGTGGCAAAAGTGTAAGGGAAATGTTTAATTTTTTTTAAATTTCAAACAAAACTACATGGGGGTGGGAGCTTGCCAGCATATGCAACAGAATGCTTCCAAGTGTCTGCAACTTGAGCCATTGCATGCCTGGGCTATTGTGGAGGAGCAGCTAGAATGACAAAGCAGCATTTAGTAGTAGAAATTAAATTGTTGAGAAGATGTATGGGGTTGTATTTTTTTCACATTACCCTATTCTTATTCCACATAAAATTGCATGTAATATTAGTGAAAAAAACATGATTTTGTACATAGCAAATGAAAAATATTGTAGTTGCAAAGTACTATGTTCTGAATCTAAAAAGTAATGACTGTAATATATGTTCTCTTATGGTTGTGGTATATGGCAGATCCACTGATTAGGGCAGATTATACTACTCTGAGAGCAGTATGTAGTACTTTGGCACCATTTTGACCAATAACAGAACCTCTGTCAGATAGCAGAACCTACTGATAAGCAGGATTTAGTGCTGTAGTGCCACTTCTGTTCTCACCAATGTAATAGCTGCACATAGTGCCCTAACACCATTATCACCTACAGCAGTAGCACTGAAGAAAAAGGTAGAACCATCCGTCTGAGAGCCAAGCTAATTTCCTGTGGTAATATGCAGTGATGTGAGGAGACGGTAGTCCAGCACTGATAGTTGTAGGTACTTCCTGGTGTAGCGTGCAGTGTCTTGTCAGTGTTGCCCACTGAAGTACTACAGGATAGGGGCTGAGCATTTGTGCTCTCTTGATGGTTGCATGTAGTACTTTGGTGCTATTCTGTCTTATGATAATACTGCTAATGTGGCTGTACTGAAAATACAGGATGGTGAAGTACAGTGTTTTGATACTATTATTACCTATAAGTACAATCCGTAATAAGGGAAAGAGCCTATATTACATATGTGAGTTTCTTTGACCTACATTATTTATAATGATGAGGGACATCTCGCTGGCAGGCATGCTGTTTTCTAATGGTGGAATGTTGTGACACTTCAGTGTAGTATGACAATGCCAGTAGTGATTGGCACATTTCTGAGTTGAGAGTTGTACCACCCCTGTAGTGCAGACCATTTGCCACTGTACTGACATGCAGCAGTCCCTTTCTTCATGGGCAGTTGTTACTATTACAGGATGACTACATGTAGCAATATAACACCATTCCAGTCTAGGGCACTGTCACTGACTTTGGTGAGGAAGGGGAAAATCTCTCAAAAAGCTGTCTAATTCCTGATGATAGAAGTACTGCAATACCATTCTGTTGTGCAGTGGTACTGTATACAAGAGGGAAGCCTATGTATTTGAAACCTGTTCTGTTTTCTTATGATAGCACACAGTATTATGGCAAATGCTGCCCTAAGGCTGTTCCACTGATGAGCAGGAAGATTCTGCCTGACATCTGTGTAATTTAATGCTACCTTATAGTGTTTTCTTTCTATTCTGGTTTACTGTCGTATCACTGAAGACAGAACAGCCTCTCTGGGGTGATTAGTGATGCTTCCTGATGGTGGTGTGTGTAATGTTCTGGCACTGTCTATTATGGCAGTGCCACTGATTGTGCACACAACATGCATCTGATGGCTGTACTACTCCATAATGGTAACTGTGCAATACTTTGCTGTACTTCCATATCACTGTTGCAGTATTCTTTACAAAAGGGATTCCCTGCTAAGGGTAGCCCAATGTCCGGCCAGTGTACCAAAGCTTTAGGATGTTTATAGATATCGTACATCACATGTATGCTCCCTGCTCAAGGTGAAGAGCATAAAGGTGATGTACGGACGTACATACCCGAACTTCTTTGCCGCCAGTCCAAATGACATCATTGATTCAGTCTAAATACTCCTGTGCTGGTTACCTAGCTGTGTTTTAGATGTGCCCCATTGGGCTTCCTTCTCATCTCTTTCTCTTTTGTAATTTTGTGAGTTTACATGTCATCCAGAAAGGGAAAATGTCA
The DNA here is from genome assembly GCF_019279795.1 of Protopterus annectens. Classification (NCBI taxonomy): domain Eukaryota; kingdom Metazoa; phylum Chordata; order Ceratodontiformes; family Protopteridae; genus Protopterus; species Protopterus annectens. The sequence continues at coordinate 685,432,902 of NC_056733.1, forward strand.
GTGTGGGAGGTATATTCCCCATAAGGATCATCATGAGCAGTGTTTCTTCTGTTTGGGTGCTTCTCACGACCATATGTAATGTTCCATCTGTCAAGTGTTTGTCCCAAAGGCCCTACATAGTCATCTCTCCTCTCTGTCCATTTACCGGGAGAACCAGTGTCTTAAGATGTTCGCGAAGGATGCTGTTGTGAAATCTTCCCATCATGAAGGTCAGCTGCCTGCCAAGAAACTCTGGTCTGATTTGTCTGCTGTCCTGCCTCCTCTGGACATTTCTCTCAAGGCTGGTGAAAGCCCAGAGGATCACCTGGTTGTTATGTTGTATTCCTCTGCCGCAATCCTATCAGAGGCCAGCATGGATCCAACTTCTTGCACATCCTTGGAGGCTCTGCAAAAGTCCACTCCAAGTATAGAGGGACAACCTTGGCTGGTTATTTCAGAGGGACAGAGGGCGATACTGTGGATATTTGTCCGGGAGGAGATTCCTACTATGTTGGTTGAATGTAGGCAAGGGTCTGAGCCTCCTAGGGTATTAGGACATATGTCGCTCAAAAGAAAAAGCAAAAAATCAAGCATGTATCCCCTGTCCCCTGCTGCTAAAGATCTTCAGTGTGAATGGCAGGATTTTACCCAGGGGTTATATAATGCACTTATGGCATTAAAGTCTCCCTGAGGAGTTTATTTGCCTGCTTCTCCTTAGTGATCTGCCCCATTTAAGAGACCCAGAAAGCAGGACTCCTCTGAAGAGGATTAGTCTTTGGCATATTCTCAGATTCCTTCACCATGATTTTTGGCTCTGAGGAGGAGGACTCTGTTAGGCCAGACTCTCCCTTGGAAGAACTGCCTTTTGGGGAAACTGTTTTTTGTATAATGGAATATTTCAAATGGGACTGTTCAGAGGTTTCTGACATTCAAAAGAGAAATGAGCTCCTCCGGATGTAGTCCCCCAAGACCTCTGCTGTACCTCCAGTCTTGGCTGCTCTTCTATATACCTTTTCAGCAGCCTCTGTGGCCCCAGATTCTCAACCTCCAGCCCCTAAGAAACCTAATGAGAGTAGGTTTCTCTACAAATGTTTTGCTGACCCTTCTGTAGTACCGGTCTCTTCTGGCAAACCCTCTAAACTTTTATCTTCTACTAAACTACTTCCTTCAGACAAGGATAGTAGAGCTATGGAACAACCTGGCAAAAAGGTATGTACTGCTGCCGCCTTGGCCTTTTGGGCTATTAATTACCAGACACACATGACCAGGTATGTTTTATCCCTTCTTTCGCAGGCTTTCCAGGTTATCTCAGACCTCCCCTGATTCTGAAAGGAAGTCCTCGGCCCTCTCTACTAAGCTGTAATTCTTAGGGAGTTCATCACTCTATTAAAGGGCTGCTGATTTTGGTTCTGTTTAGAAACATTACTCTTGGCTTTGTCTCCAGCTTTACCTGATCATATTGAGGCTAAGTTGTTGGATGCTCCTCTTGACAATAAAACCTGTTTGGGTCTGTGGCTGCTGAGCTTTTTAAATCTCTTCAGGACAAAGGTAAGGCCTTGCAGGAATTGAAGCATATTTTTGTGTCTCCTATCCCTTGGTTCCAGAGGAATTATCCATCCAAATCTACCTTTTTCACAAACAACCTTGCCCTCCTCCCAAAGATGAGAAAGGTTCTAGGCAGGTTCCTCCTAAGTCTGCTCAGACCCCCTACTTCTCAGAAACCTCCTTTTCAAGACAAGACAAGTTCTATCTGACTGTTTGCTTCCCCTTCTCTGGAGTCAGGTTTCCTTATCGATTCATCTTTCCCTGTTCATTCTCAGTTGGTTAAGAGTAACTCAGGACTCTTGGGTTCTGTCCATCATCCATCAGGGATACTTCATGATATGGAAATCCCTTCCTTCTTTTCTGGGCATCCCTCAGCCTCCTCAGGAACAGCTCCTTTTTCCCCAGAACTGCTTCAGGTCCTTTTGGCACAAGGCACCATTCAAATTGTGCCCCCTTCCCAGGAGGGGAAGGGTTTTTATTCCAGAATATTTCTAGTTCCCAGGAAGGAAGGCACCTGGGGGCCCATTCTGTCCCTTTCTCAGCATAATACCTTTCTGAAAGGCCCTTCCTTTTGGATGTTATCCCTTCAATAACCAACAGTAATCTGGTTAAGGAAAACACAGCTGCACAGACACCAATAGCGTACTAATCTTTAATAACCGCTTTCGTCGAGAGACTTCTTCAGAATACATTTTAGAGCTCACAACGCCACTTAAATATCATAATAATAATTGACAGTCAAATATTTACATTTATATTAGTACTTGTAGCACCTGTCCTGCTTTTTATGTAGGAATGACCACCAGGTGCTTAAAGACACGAATTCGTGAACATATCTATAGCATTAAGTGTCAGGACGAGACAAACGCTCTATTTAAACATTCTTTAGTTTGCCGCAACTTTAAGAAATTTACATTCTCAGTTATAGAAGTTTGCAAATCTGATAAGGGGGGGGGGGGGGGCAACTTCAAAAACTATGTGGAACAGAGGGAAACCCTGTGGCAAATAAGGTTAAAATCTGATAAATTCCCAGGTTTGAATGACACTATAAATATCAAATGCTTTTTAAAAGATGGTAAATTATGTATTGATAAAAGTGTTGAGATGAGATTTTTTAACTAGCACTTTTAATTTTAATTAATTTAATTGAATTATTGACTGTCAATTATTATTATGATATTTAAGTGGCGTTGTGAGCTCTAAAATGTATTCTGAAGAAGTCTCTCGACGAAAGCGGTTATTAAAGATTAGTACGCTACTGGTGTCTGTGCAGCTGTGTTTTCCTTAACCAGATTACTGTTGGTTCTTGTACGTTGTGGTTTTTTATCTGGTTATCCCTTCAATCCATATTACCTCTTCTTCACCAAGCTTTCTTGGTCTCCCTGGATCACAGGAATGCTTATCTTCACATCCCAGTTCATCCCCCTTTCAGGGGGTTTTGCGTTTCTCTGTCTCTCCCTTGTATTTTGAGTTCTGTGCTTTGCCCTTTGGCCTTTCTATTCCCCAGGGATATTCACCAAATGCCTCGTTCTTGTGAATGCCTTTTGCAGGATGAGAGGAATTCAGATATTTCCATATCTGGACAACCTGCTCATTCAGGCTTCTTCCCCAGAGGTCTTGCTTCAGCACCTCCAATGTACTTTGTCGCTTACAAAGCCTGAGGTTTACTACAAACTTTCAGAAATCAGTGTTCTTTTTGCCTTTTCAGAATCATGTGTTTCTTGGTCGCAGACTCCAGACCATTCCTATGCTGACTTCCCTGACTCCTCCCAAGGATCATAGGAAGTTACTAGGCTATTGGTCTTGAGCCCCTTACAAGCCTAACCAAGAATTTAGCCCATATTCTGACAAGTCAGCACCAGATGCCCCTGTCCATCAGGGGCTTTTCTCTAATCACATTTTTTTTCAATTCCTCCTTCCACTGGCTTCAGTTATAGCCAGGGAATTTCAGGGTGCTAGGATTCATGGTCTCCACCATTCCAGTGCTACCTCTAGCCAGACTTCATACGAGAAAACTACATTTTTTTCTAAAGTCAGTATGGCTTCAATCCGGGACTTACTTTACAGCCCCCAGTCCCCTCTCAGGATCTTTTCTCATATGCCTCAGACGTGGTGGAGAGCCTCCTTCAGTACCCTCAAGGTCCGGGGTCTTTGGCCTCTTCAGAGATCAGACCACATCAGCGCCAAGGAGATGAGAGGTCTTCTTTTTGTTCTTTAGACCTTTCATTTCCCCCTTCTTCCAGGGCCTCTGAAAATCTTCACAGACAACACCACAGTGATGTGGTATATCAACAGGCAAAAAGGAACATGGTCCAACCTTCTTTGCAGACTAGCTCTTTAAGTTTGGGATCTAGCTGTTCAGCGTCAAGTGAGTCTTGAGGCTGTATACAGTCCTTCAGAACACAATGTGGTGGCAGTCTCTGAGCAGGTCCAAAACACAGGCTCATGAATGGATGCTTCACAGAGATGTGTTTTTGGACTATGTCCATTGGTAGGGTCTTCTCTGGTACATCTTTTTTGCCTCCCCTTTGAACAGACAGCTTCCTCTTTTTTGCACCAGAGTCCTAAGTCCTCTGGCTTGGAAGCTGGATGCCCTTTCTTTTTCTTGGAAGGGGATGTTTTTCTACACCTTTCCTCCCATTTCCTGTAATTCCAGGGGTCTTGCTCCAGATAGAGCAGGGGTTCCCCAAAATCCTGTTAGGCACTCCCTTTTGGCCCAGACAGCATTGATTCCCCCTTCACCTAGCCAGGTGCAATAACCACGAGTTAACTCAGTGGACCTACTCACACAAGACATGTGGTTTCTGATCCATCTTCACTTGTCCACTTTGCAGTTAACATTGTGGGGGATAGGGATTTAATGTTTTTTTAAGCACCTATTTTCTGAGGATGTGCTTTGGGTTCTGCAGGAGGTCAAGAAGCCCATTAACAGAAAATCCTATGTATCCAAATGAAAGATATTTTCTGTTTGGTGCCTTGCTTATAACCAGGATCCACTTTCTGTGGGGAAACTCTGGTTCTCTCTTGTGTGTGAATTGCTCCATGCTGGGTTAGCATATTATTGCATTAAAGTTCACCCTTCTAGGTTTGAGGGCAGGCAATTTCTTGAAGCTGGCCTTCATATCAGGCCTCCCAGGAAGCCTATTCCACCTTCAGGGCTACAGGAAAGTAACTTTCTTGGGTGGCGTAAGCCAGGGAACCTTGTTGACTAGGCTTACTTAGGCCCTTGGGCCAATAGCCTGGTGCCTACCTATGAAACTTTCTAGGACCTTAATGTTGTACTGAAAAATTGAAGCTTCAGATTCCTTAAAGCATTGTACTTTGAAGACTGTTCTTCATTTGGACCTTAATTCAGCTACAAGAGTATCTGAACTCCAGGGTCTTATGCATGTTCCTCCTTTTTTTTTTTTTTTTTTGGTTTTCATAAGGACAGGGTGTCTCTTTGTACTAATCCTCCTTTTATGCCCAAGGTGGTTAACAAATTGTCTCTTAGTCTATTAATTTGCCCTGCTTTTTTCCTTCTCCTCAGTCTGGTAGTTAGAAGGTTCTTCACACCATGGATTTGAATAGACGGCTAAGATATTATTTGGATAAGACTAAGGCCATTCACAAGTCTAAGAAGCACTTTGTTTCCTTTCACCCCAGATCTCAAGGTTTGGCTGTTTCTAAGCAAACCATATCCTCCTAGAGATATCTCTATGGCCATTTCTTTTTGTTAGTTCTTTCATGGAAATGTCTTTCTGTCTCTGTAAAGGCTCATTTTACTAGAGCTATGGCTTCTTCTGATGCTTTTTTTTTTCAAGGGATTGGATACAAATTCCATCCTCGAGGCTGTTACTTGGACCTCTTTTCATACCTTCTGTGACAAACCGAAATGCTGCCAGCCCAGCTAGCTGGAATTTTGTAAATAATTATGTCACTTGAAAATATTAATATGATATATAGAAATGTGACACTGCCAGCCCAGCTATCTAGAATTTTGTAAATCATATGTCATTTGTGAATATTCATATGAGCTAGGGTTTTTTTTATTGTCTTGTAACAGAAATAATTACTCTGTTTCAAATGTAAATGTGTTTAACTGTTTTACGACTTCCAGTTCTAGGCAAACTTTTGAGAGATATGTACCTCTGATACAGAGGGGCTAAATTCTAAGTTTAGTTTCTGTTAGCCTAGGAACTGAAGTCAGGTGACAGAGTGATGTCATCCTGGCTAACCCAGCAGTAATGTGTATTATTATTTGAATAACTATCTCAGAGTGTGAATCTGTGCATTTTGTATTTGTCTTTGGACCTAGAAACATCCCACGCATCAGCACTTCTGCCTGCGTCTTGCTAATAGTAACTAGGGAAAAGTGATTTATTTTAGATATATATATAGGAATATAGTAAGGATTAGTCTAGATATTGTCTGTATTTATTTGAGACTGTCCTGCAATGTTGTAAAATATTTCCTGTAATTCTGAACTCTGTAGTCACTATGTTGAGTTATTTGGAGTATTGTCTTGTTCTTTTATTATTTATTATTAAATATATTTAAACCTTTTAATTGTGGCTGGTTTGTTTAGAGATTTTTAAGCTCTTAGATTACTTGCATGTGTATTTGGTGACACTGTATAGGCCACTCCTAAATAGCCTTGGTCACATTTACCATTTGGATAACAGTAACATTACACAGTAAGACTGGGCACCCTTTGGTAAGGGCCTTAATACTAGCTGATGAGTAAGGGTGGATGATGGCAGCTGGTACTACCTTATAGTCTGGGCAGAAAAGGGCATATCTAGTAAACCTGTGCCAGCCTTCCCCCGGTGTGTGTATGTTTGTATATAAATCAAATCTGAAAGTGTGTGTGTCAGTTACTTGGGCAGGAACACAAAGCACTGGTTGAACAGAGAGGCTGCTGGAGGTCTTGGCTTGGCCACTTGGCTGAGATCTTAACCCTATGGCTGTGCCAGTGGTGAGCCTTATTGGGAATCTGGAGAAAGATAGAGAAACCAGCCCCAGACTGATTGTGTATCTGTGTGTGGTCTTAAGGGAAATTGTCTGTGTACTTGTCACCCTCCCAATGTGTACATCCCTCACTGGTGCTAGTGGTGAGGATTGAGGCTCCTTGATTGCCTGGCCAGTGTAGGGGGCATCACACCTTCACTAAGCATTGCAAATTGGATGTTGCTTCCAGAGCAAGGTCTGGCTTTGCCAGAGCTATCCTGCATGAATTTCTTGAGGGCTTCTGTACCTTCCTCCTCCCAAGTTTCCTCTTGAGCTTTTGTAAAGAATACTGCAACACTGATAATGAAGGACATAGTACAGTTGTGAAAAATCTTACCAAAATAATAGATGTCCTCCTCTTCACTGTTGCAATATTCACTCCATATTCCCCCTTCTGCTTTGCTCCTTTCCTTCTGTCTGGCTGGCCTGGAATTCCTTTCCATTTTCTCCTTCTGGATGCACATGTTCCTCCTGATTCCTTGGACTGTTGTTTCTCCTGGGGGTATTCAGTTTTGAGGCATGTACATCCATACATCACCTTTGTGCCCTACACCTTGAGCAGGAACCATACATGTGATATATGACGTCTATAAAAAAAAAAAAAAAATCTTAAGGCTTTGATATACTGGCCGGATTTTGGGCTACCCTTGACAGGGAATCCCTTTTGTAATGAATACTGCCACAGTAAAGAGAAGGACATCTACTGTTATGGTAAGATTTTACACAACCGTACTTTCTTCTTGAATCTGTGGCAATGCAGTGATGAGAGGAGAATTTGTGGGCCATAGTATTCCTTTGTATTAGCATATATTATTTGTGCATTAATCCTTAGTTGTAGGAGGATCACTGAGCGGGAAGAGTATGTCTGTGACATCTGTGCTATAACCTGACAGTATTTAGTGCTCTGTAGTGATTTGTAATGTGCCTTGACACTATGGCTGTGTTCTGGAATGATCTGTGCTATGTTTTGACACTAAATTACTGTTCTTGAATGATCTGTGCTATGCCTTAGGTTCACAGATTATTAGGCATGCAGGTCAAGAGATCATTGAGAAGTCTAGCCCAATTTTCCCAATTACCCCAAAGCACTGTCTGGTTAAGTGACTTGCTTAAGGACATGCTGTAGGCAAATTAAGGCTGAGGGAATGAAGCCCTCTACCACAGGAAGCAGCTTGTTAATATCTCGTAGCCTTAGTCTTCTGTGCTTTCAGATTAAATTTATTTTACCTATTTGTTGACCATGTAAGCCTACTGGACAAGCTGTCCTTTTTCAGGGGTGACTTAAGTGTGTTGTCTGGTTAACTGACTTGTTCAGAAGCCACACAGCAGGCGATTGAAGGTAAAGGGAATCAAACCCTGCACCCATGGGCACAGGAAACAATTAATGAACAACTCCGCTTTAGTTCTCAGGGCTAACTGCCAGGCCTTAACACACTGTAGTGCTCTGGGGTCATCTATGCTTTGATACTATGCCTTGACATTATGTGGTGCTCTGGAATAATTTGTACAATGCCTTTGACACTCTGTAGTGCTGTGGAAATGTATGTTCTCTCTCGTGCTCTGGAATGATCTGTGCTATGCCTTCATACCATGTAGTGTTCAGGAATGATTAACTTCAGAAAATAACATAAGGCAAAGAAGCATCTCTTTGTTATTGGAATTGCTGATTGGGTATGGCTCTGAACTTTGGCAGTTGCACTAGTTAGGGTACATTAGCACCTAAAACAAGTAATCTCCGTGGTATCCCCGAAGTCTCAAAACAACCCACTAAAGTGTAGTGGGTCCAAAAACAAAACAGTGCAAAAAACTTCTCTGTATGGAAGATTTACAGTCCATATATTTCTAATTAATCACTGTATATTAATTAGATCAGACAATAGTAGTAGAAGTAGCGAACTTAAACTCGTCTTAAGTCAAAACAAAAAATAATAGAAAATATATAATTGTACAGCATTACTAAGTATTCAAACGTAACCCAAGCAAGGCAGGCAGTCTGTTTTCAGTCGAAAATCCTTTAAGTACACAGACAAGCGATCCAAGTAAAATAAAAATAGAGTAATAATTTCCTCACAAGCTTTCTAAATATATATATATATACTTTTTATCAGGCATGGGAGTGGTTTATTGTGCTGTAAAACAAAGTGTTATTGGTACACATGTTAAATTTGCATCCCTTCCCCCATCAGTGTGACATTCGAGCTGGTCCTGCCCTACTTTAGTAGCTGTCATAATAATATATAATCCTTATGTACTTTAAATAAAATTTATAATGATGTGGTACCTCTTAATTTAACCAGATTATTAAGTCTGTGATTTTATCCAAGACAATATACTACATGGCTGGAAATATATCAACCTTATTTCATTTGGCAATCAAAAAAATATATAAATATATACATATACATTTTGCATGTAAAAATCAATTTTTATTTTCATAACCTATTGCTAACAGAGATCGCTTTCGTCCTTCCAGACTTCTTCAGGACTGTGTTCAAGAACCCTAAAAACAATCTATAAAAATATATATAATTGTATAATTAGTTAGTATTGTTATTACACATAATTTTGAATAAAGTGGAAAAAATAACCAGAAAAAAATAAAAATAAGAAAAAATGTATGTATGATGATGGAAACAAAATATGCACTTACATTTCAACTGATTTAAAATGGTATTTAAAACCAATCTGTAGAATAAAGTAAAATAAAATTAGTCATGTAAACAATGTAGCAATTTTCTAAGTTCCAGTGCACTTTTAATTGAACAGTAGTAGTTTAGTCCAGGCTTCCTAAAAGAGTTCAGCTTTAATTGCCAAATGAGTTCATGTTTCTCCAGAATATTCGGGATGTCTCCTTCTAGATCACCCATGTCTATATGATCCACGATCTGGAACTTAAAACCTGTGTGTCTTTTATGAAGAGAAAGGTGTTTGGCTAGTGCATTATTTTTACATCCAGAGCGGATTTCTGACAGATGACATGAAATCCTACGCTTGAGTTTATTTACAGTCTTGCCCACATAGAATGCATCACATTCATTGCACTGTGCCCTGTAAATTACTTTTGTAGTGTTAGTCACCCCCTGCACTGGTTTTAATGATCTTCTTTAAATAAGGGCAATAAAACCACTTTTAGATATGCAGATTTCCAAGGACACCAACAATAACAGAATCACCACTGATCGATTAAGAAAACCAACGAGGATTAACGTATTACTCCACAGTAAAAGTCTACATCCTACAAAAAACAAGTATAATGTAGTGAAGTCCCAAGGCTATAGATTACCTAGAATTACCACAGAGATGGAACCATTTTTGAGAAACCTGAACAACTTAGAGAATGAGTTTCTAGTGAGAGGTTATGAAAGTCAGATGTTAAAAAACATCCTGGAACCCATTATAGAACTGAAAAGGACTTGAAGCACCTTCACTCAACCTCCTCAGAAGAAAAATGTTAAGTAATTCCACAGAGAATAACAAATGCAAAAATAGCTGCATCCTGACATACACTTTGGATTATCACAGTATCAAAAATATTATTGAAGAAAACTGGGACATCGTCACAGGAAACCCTTTTCTGATTAACATCTTAGGTGAAGCCCCATCATTTGTTTATAGGAAGGCCAGGAACATTAGAAGTTTTGTTGAAATTAAACCTAGACCATATGAGAAGAACACTAAAAGATGTGAAACTAATTGTACATTTTGTATATTTATACAGCAAGGTGATAATTTTTATTGCCCTTATTTAAAGAAGATCATTAAAACCAGTGCAGTGGGTGACTGTAACACTACAAAAGTAATTTACAGGGCACAGTGCAATGAATGTGATGCATTCTATGTGGGCAAGACTGTAAATAAACTCAAGCATAGGATTTCATGTCATCTGTCAGAAATCCGCTCTAGATGTAAAAATAATGCACTAGCCAAACACCTTTCTCTTCATAAAAGACACACAGGTTTTAAGTTCCAGATCCTGGATCCCATAGACATGGGTGATCTTGAAGGAGACATCCCAAATATTCTGGAGAAACATGAATTCATGTGGCAATTAAAGCTGAACTCTTTTAGGAAGCCTGGACTAAACTACTACTGTTCAATTAAAAGTGCACTGGAACTTAGAAAATTGCCACATTGTTTACATGACTAATTGTATTTTATTTTATTTTATTCTACAAATTGGTTTTAAATACCATTTTAAATCAGTTGAAATTTAAGTGTATATTTTGTTTCCATCATTCTACATACATTTTTTCTTATTTTTATTTTTTTTCTGGTTATTTTTTCCACTTTAGTCAAAATTATGTGTAATAACAATACTAACTAATTAATTATACAATTATATATATTTTTATAGATTGTTTTTAGGGTTCTTGTACACAGACCTGAAGAAGTCTAGAAGGATGAAAGTGATCTTTGTTAACAATAGGTTATGAAAATAGAAATAGATTTTTAAATGCAAAATGTATATGTATATATTTATATATATTTTTGATTGCCAAATGAAATAAGGTTGATATATTTCCAGCCATGTAGACTATTGTCTTGGATAAAATCAAACACCGATTCCAGTAGGAAGGAAATCAAACAATAGGATGACTTTTAATTTTCATTTAATAGCACATTCTGTTACCTCGGCAGTTCGCCTTCAGTGGAACAATTAATCAAGCGTAAACATCCTTTTTATATATACACATTAATTAAATCATTAGCCATAAATTGGCTATTTCAGACTATTAAAGGGCAAGTGCACATTCTCTTGAACAGTACAAATGTACCCAAATTTCTTTTAAATAAATCTGAATGAACTTATAATGCTGTACAGTACAAAACCAACTACATTAATACATATTCAAACCAATGAACATTTAAATACATAAAATTACATACATTACATTGAATACAGTTAACAGACAATTAGACAGTTAAACCATAATGCCACCTTCCAAATTCATCCCTTTGGGATATAAAGTGTGATAGTTAAAATCATTCTATGTTGTCTACTTAATTCATTTTTGAAATTTCCTACCTGAAAATGGGGTCTAGCCTAGGACACTAAAGATAAATCCATCAGTATTACCATTATGCATTGTAACAAAATGAGAAGCAATGGGACTTTCCATGTTGTTTCTTCTGATGTCCCCTAAATGTTCCAAAATACGCACCTTGACCTTCCTTGTCATTTGTCCCATATACCATAAAGGTGTAGTACAATTACACCCTACAATTTTCTAACGTTGCTGTTTGCTAAGTTTGGATCCAGTGTGTTTATTATTGTCTTGGATAAAATCACAGCCTTAATAATCTGGTTAAATAAGAGGTACCACATCATTATAAATTTTATTTAAAGTACATAAGGGTTATATATTATTATAGACAACAACAACGGCCAGCATATGCAGCTTAAAGTATTTTATTAAATAAATAAAAAGATGTCAAAAAGGCATATAAATGCCAAACAGCCTATAACTTAAAACCAGTTTCAGCTCTATAGCCTTCAGTGAAAAAGCAGAAAGACATCTGTGAACATTCCTTACAATTTATAATTACTATCAACCAATAGCATTTTGGTATAGTCCAACCACAGGCTGGTTAGAAAATTAAAGACATAGCAAGTAATTACCATTTAGACCTAACAGAAACTAAACTAGTATGTAATGAAGCCCTATATATATATATATATATATATATATATATATATATATATATATATATATATATATGCAAACAATATACACCAGAAAATAATATATGTATACATAATATCTAAGCATAAACATATATTCATAAGAATACCTCAAGTATATATAAATAAAAAATGAAGTTATGTATTTTTTGACATCTTTTTATTTATTTAATAAAATACTTTATGCTGCATATGCTGGCCGTTGTTGTTGTCTTAAGTCTTAGTTTGGCCAGGCATACCTAACTTGCGAGGAGTTTGGTTGGTCTGCAGTTGGATTTGGTCTTCGGTGTGGGGCAGCAGCAGTTTTACCATTGTGTGTAGGAGGATTCTTCCTCCATTAGAAATATTTACCATCAACCCTTTTTACTTGGACACCAGGTGAGATACTACCATTTGGGAAACATTATTTGGAAGACACACTTTCCTTTTTGGATTACAATGTACATTTGGCGTTCCTGACGAGAACATTGGAACTGGGACCCAATCTATTGATCGGTAATGTTAGTGGCATTGGCGTTTTTTCAGAAACATTACTAAAAGACTGTACGGGTGGTTTATAGGAGCATTTGCACTATCTTTGGGCTTTATTGACTTTGGAATAACTGGAGAAGCTTTTGCAAGCATACTTGATGGACTATACGGTTTGGGGAAATGCCGGCGGCCATCTTTGTGAACCTCGTGGCACCCTTTTGCTTATACGCTTTGGAATCAGTTTGAAACATCTTTTACCTGTTGGATTAGGGACTAAGGAACTGTTTGGTGACTATATGAATGTTTTCTTTATGTATATGGAGTCGGGACTACATTTGATGCTTTGAAATACTGTTCCGGTTCATATTAAGCCGGATTGTTAGGCGATTTATCGTTACAAACGCTTTGGGTCTAACTATTTTAGTTTTAAAAATATGCATCTGATGTGAAAGTCTTTGAAACAGTTCATTTTTATGTATTACATAAGAAATGTCAAATTGATCTTTTGGTGGATTGTGTGTTTTAGGGGGGCAAAACCGAGCAGCATTGGGATAACTAAATGCTGAGTAAAACTTCTACACACAGTAATACTATGATATGATGTATTAGTTAACATCGGAATATACTTTGGATGTGCTACTAAGGGCTAACAACAATTTAATTCACAGTGTCTCATGACTTAGGGCTATAAGTAGACCTTAAACATTGTTCCGGTTTATATGGAACTGTTTATTTGATACAAACGGTTTATTTAATAGCTTATGATTTTTTTGTTGACTAATTTAGTATATCTATAGAACATGGTTTGTGAATTATTTCACACACATCATAGATATCCTAATAGTGGACCGGGCTGGTGTGTTTTATATGGTTTTGTGCATCATAAGGGTATAATTAACTAACATTACGATACTTAGGTGTTTAGAATTATAAATATATACCCTTAGACAAGGGCACCCATTGGTATATGTAAATATTGGATTGAACATTCTATAACAGATCTGTTTTTACTTTCAAGAGGCAACATCTATTTATCTATATGACCAGCACAGCTTTATTACATATGGATCTAACCATTAGTTTAGTACAATGTCAAGTGAAAATGAGGCTTTAGTCATGGATGGACATAATTTTACACTATGCAGCTTAACATTGCTAACCTATTGTGTGTCGGATTTCTAAGAATTCGGGTGGATTTCTATACATGCTTAATTCAGGGATCCTTTGATGGAACAAAACCTTGGTCTCAGAAACCAAAGTACCAACAAAAAACAAGTAATCTCCGTGGTATCCCCGAAGTCTCAAAACAACCACTAGTGTAGGTGGTCCAAAAACAAAACAGTGTAAGAAACTTCTCTGTGTGGAAGATTTTCAGTCCATATATTTCTAGTTAATCACTGTATGTTAATCAGATCAGACAATAGTAGTAGAAGTAGCGAACTTAAACTCATCTTAAGTCAAAACAAAACAAAAAATAATAGAAAATATATAATTGTACAGCATTACTAAGTATTCTAAAGTAATCCAAGCAAGGCAAGCAGTCTGTTTCCAGTCAAAAATCCTTTATTAAGTACACAGAAAAGCGATACAAGTAAAATAAAAATAGAGTAATAATTTCGTCACAAGCTTTCTAATTATATATATACTTTTTATCAGGCATGGGAGTAAAAGCATTGCTTGAGCTAGGCAATGATAAATCCAGGCATGTAATGAAGGCAGACAAAGGGAGGAGGTATACTTGTGACTGATAACACTAGCTACAACCAAAAGATAGAGAACATGCTGGAGGATAACAGATTTTATGAGTTATTTACCATGGATGACATAAAAAGATTATATGATTTATGGAACACTAATCTCACCACATTATGGGAAGAAAAACTTATCACAGAAAATCTTTATAATTATTTATGGAGCCCATGCCCACTTTTACCTTACTTTTTTGGAATACCAAAGCCACACAAGAACAGAGAAGATCCAATATATAGACCAGTGGTAGCAAGTGGAGGTTCCCTTACTGAAGCCACAGCCATTTACCTTGATTACTTGCTGAAACCTCTAGCAGAAAAGAATAAGTCATACATAAGAGATTCAATGGATTTTTTGAAGAAAATAAAAAAACATTACAGTGGAAGCTGACAGTATTTTCGTAACTACTGATGTGAAATCCTTGTACACAGTGCTCCCTCACAATTACTGTATAACAGCAGCTATGTGGAGTCTTTTAAGAAACATAATCAGGGTACACAGGCACAACTGCAAAAGTTAAGCAAGCTCATTAATCTTGTACTGGATTTCAGTTTCTTTACTTTCAATGTCAAACACTACAAACAAAAAACTGGTATAGCAATGGGGGCTGCCATGGCTCCCAGCATAGCTAACATAGCCCTGGGCAAATGGGAGGAGGACTTTGTGTTAAACACAGACTACATGCAGTATATCACATGCTATTTACGTTTTATTGATGACATCTTTATTGTGTGGGAAGGTGACACCTTGCAGCTTGGAGATTTTATCACTTGCCTCAATCAAACAACCCCCTTCCTGAAGTTTACCTCTTCCCATAACTGTACTTCAACCACTTTCTTAGATATGCAGATTTCCAAGGACACCAACAATAACAGAATCACCACTGATCTATTCTGAAAACCAACGAGGGTTATCTTATTACTCCACAGTAAAAGTCTACATCCTACAAAAACCAAGTATTATGTAGTGAAGTCCCAAGGCTATAGATTACCTAGAATTACCACAGAGATGGAACCATTTTTGAGAAACCTGAACAACTTAGAGAATGAGTTTTTAGTGAGAGGTTATGAAAGTCAGATGTTAAAAAACATCCTGGAACCCATTATAGAACTGAAAAGGACTTGAAGCACCTTCACTCAACCTCCTCAGAAGAAAAATGTTAAGTAATTCCACAGAGAATAACAAATGCAAAAATAGCTGCATCCTGACATACACTTTGGATTATCACAGTATCAAAAATATTATTGAAGAAAACTGGGACATCGTCACAGGAAACCCTTTTCTGATTAACATCTTAGGTGAAGCCCCATCATTTGTTTATAGGAAGGCCAGGAACATTAGAAGTTTTGTTGAAATTAAACCTAGACCATATGAGAAGAACACTAAAAGATGTGAAACTAATTGTACATTTTGTATATTTATACAGCAAGGTGATAATTTTTATTGCCCTTATTTAAAGAAGATCATTAAAACCAGTGCAGTGGGTGACTGTAACACTACAAAAGTAATTTACAGGGCACAGTGCAATGAATGTGATGCATTCTATGTGGGCAAGACTGTAAATAAACTCAAGCATAGGATTTCATGTCATCTGTCAGAAATCCGCTCTAGATGTAAAAATAATGCACTAGCCAAACACCTTTCTCTTCATAAAAGACACACAGGTTTTAAGTTCCAGATCCTGGATCCCATAGACATGGGTGATCTTGAAGGAGACATCCCAAATATTCTGGAGAAACATGAATTCATGTGGCAATTAAAGCTGAACTCTTTTAGGAAGCCTGGACTAAACTACTACTGTTCAATTAAAAGTGCACTGGAACTTAGAAAATTGCCACATTGTTTACATGACTAATTGTATTTTATTTTATTTTATTCTACAAATTGGTTTTAAATACCATTTTAAATCAGTTGAAATTTAAGTGTATATTTTGTTTCCATCATTCTACATACATTTTTTCTTATTTTTATTTTTTTTCTGGTTATTTTTTCCACTTTAGTCAAAATTATGTGTAATAACAATACTAACTAATTAATTATACAATTATATATATTTTTATAGATTGTTTTTAGGGTTCTTGTACACAGACCTGAAGAAGTCTAGAAGGATGAAAGTGATCTTTGTTAACAATAGGTTATGAAAATAGAAATAGATTTTTAAATGCAAAATGTATATGTATATATTTATATATATTTTTGATTGCCAAATGAAATAAGGTTGATATATTTCCAGCCATGTAGACTATTGTCTTGGATAAAATCAAACACCGATTCCAGTAGGAAGGAAATCAAACAATAGGATGACTTTTAATTTTCATTTAATAGCACATTCTGTTACCTCGGCAGTTCGCCTTCAGTGGAACAATTAATCAAGCGTAAACATCCTTTTTATATATACACATTAATTAAATCATTAGCCATAAATTGGCTATTTCAGACTATTAAAGGGCAAGTGCACATTCTCTTGAACAGTACAAATGTACCCAAATTTCTTTTAAATAAATACGAATGAACTTATAATGCTGTACAGTACAAAACCAACTACATTAATACATATTCAAACCAATGAACATTTAAATACATAAAATTACATACATTACATTGAATACAGTTAACAGACAATTAGACAGTTAAACCATAATGCCACCTTCCAAATTCATCCCTTTGGGATATAAAGTGTGATAGTTAAAATCATTCTATGTTGTCTACTTAATTCATTTTTGAAATTTCCTACCTGAAAATGGGGTCTAGCCTAGGACACTAAAGATAAATCCATCAGTATTACCATTATGCATTGTAACAAAATGAGAAGCAATGGGACTTTCCATGTTGTTTCTTCTGATGTCCCCTAAATGTTCCAAAATACGCACCTTGACCTTCCTTGTCATTTGTCCCATATACCATAAAGGTGTAGTACAATTACACCCTACAATTTTCTAACGTTGCTGTTTGCTAAGTTTGGATCCAGTGTGTTTATTATTGTCTTGGATAAAATCACAGCCTTAATAATCTGGTTAAATAAGAGGTACCACATCATTATAAATTTTATTTAAAGTACATAAGGGTTATATATTATTATAGACAACAACAACGGCCAGCATATGCAGCTTAAAGTATTTTATTAAATAAATAAAAAGATGTCAAAAAGGCATATAAATGCCAAACAGCCTATAACTTAAAACCAGTTTCAGCTCTATAGCCTTCAGTGAAAAAGCAGAAAGACATCTGTGAACATTCCTTACAATTTATAATTACTATCAACCAATAGCATTTTGGTATAGTCCAACCACAGGCTGGTTAGAAAATTAAAGACATAGCAAGTAATTACCATTTAGACCTAACAGAAACTAAACTAGTATGTAATGAAGCCCTATATATATATATATATATATATATATATATATATATATATATATATATATATATATATATATGCAAACAATATACACCAGAAAATAATATATGTATACATAATATCTAAGCATAAACATATATTCATAAGAATACCTCAAGTATATATAAATAAAAAATGAAGTTATGTATTTTTTGACATCTTTTTATTTATTTAATAAAATACTTTATTCTGCATATGCTGGCTGTTGTCGTTGTCTTAAGTTTTAGTTTGGCCGGGCATACCTAACTTGCGAGGAGTTTGGTTGGTCTGTAGTTGGATTTGGTCTTCGCTGTGGGGGCAGCAGCAGTTTTACCATTGTGTGCAGGAGGATTTTTCCTCCATTAGAAATATTTACCATCAACCCTTTTTACTTGGACAGCGGGTGAGATACTACCATTTGGGAAACATTATTTGGAAGACACACTTTCCTTTTTTTGGATTACAATGTACATTTGGCATTCCTGACAAGAACATTGGAACTGGGACCCAATCTATTGATCGGTAATGTTAGTGGCATTGGCGTTTTTTCAGAAACATTACAAAAAGACTGTACGGGTGGTTTATAGGAGCATTTGCACTATCTTTGGGCTTTATTGACTTTGGAATAACTGGAGAAGCTTTTGCAAGCATACTTGATGGACTATACGGTTTGGGGAAATGCCGGCGGCCATCTTTGTGAACCTCGTGGCACCCTTTTGCTTATACGCTTTGGAATCAGTTTGAAACATCTTTTACCTGTTGGATTAGGGACTAAGGAACTGTTTGGTGACTATATGAATGTTTTCTTTATGTATATGGAGTCCGGGACTACATTTGATGCTTTGAAATACTGTTCCGGTTCATATTAAGCCGGATTGTTAGACGATTTATCGTTACAAACGCTTTGGGTCTAACTATTTTAGTTTTAAAAAATATGCATACGATGTGAAAGTCTTTGAAACAGTTCATTTTTTATGTATTACATAAGAAATGTCAAATTGATCTTTTGGTGGATTGTGTGTTTTAGGGGGGCAAAACCGAGCAGCATTGGGATAACTAAATGCTGAGTAAAACTTCTACACACAGTAATACTATGATATGATGTATTAGTTAACATCGGAATATACTTTGGATGTGCTACTAAGGGCTAACAACAATTTAATTCACAGTGTCTCATGACTTAGGGCTATAAGTAGACCTTAAACATTGTTCCGGTTTATATGGAACTGTTTATTTGATACAAACGGTTTATTTAATGGCTTATGATTTTTTTGTTGACTAATTTAGTATATCTATAGAACATGGTTTGTGAATTATTTCACACACATCATAGATATCCTAATAGTGGACCGGGCTGGTGTGTTTTATATGGTTTTGTGCATCATAAGGGTATAATTAACTAACATTACGATACTTAGGTGTTTAGAATTATAAATATATACCCTTAGACAAGGGCACCCATTGGTATATGTAAATATTGGATTGAACATTCTATAACAGATCTGTTTTTACTTTCAAGAGGCAACATCTATTTATCTATATGACCAGCACAGCTTTATTACATATGGATCTAACCATTAGTTTAGTACAATGTCAAGTGAAAATGAGGCTTTAGTCATGGATGGACATAATTTTACACTATGCAGCTTAACATTGCTAACCTATTGTGTAATCGGATTTCTAAGAATTCGGGTGGATTTCTATACATGCTTAGGATATATAATAGTGTTGTGTGTGTAGTATCAGTATATTTTCTCTATGATCATTTTGGGTTTCATTTTATTATGAAACCAAAATTCTTTCAGTAGGATACCATTTTCCAACATTGTATATACGGTCATTGAACAGGACTAGGGGTTATTACCCAGATTGCAGAATTAATATATAATTGGATTGTATTTACTTGGGTGCTGGTTTTCCAGTGTACTAGATATTTGGGTATTGTCCTTATATAAGTAGGATTTATCTTATAACCCTAGTACTACTGGATCATTAGCAGTGCCATAAATGTGGTGGAGGCAAATGGTTGGTACTGACTTTTGTTTGAGGCATGCAATGTACCTTTGAAGCATACAGCATATTTTTTTATTTCCATGAAGTATACTATCACTATTGGGATATACCATAGGTTATGATATTTAGGTGCAATCTGTAGTGGGCAGTTTCTCTTTCTGGTTTTGCCCTATTGATTTATTTGTTGTTATTGGAATAGTATAATAACTGTTAATCTATATAAAGATTGGCATTTGGCCATCAGGTTGTTAAACCTATAAATATCATTATTTGTTCATGTTCTTATGCAATGCCCTATTTTACATTGATATTTTCATATCAATTATCACTGCTAAAGTTTAAGGGCAGTTTATTATAATCATAACTATAGGATTTGAAATTGATATTCTTACTATAAACTATTTTGAATCCGATACCAAATTGATTAAATTGTGCTGGTATAGTGACCCCTGTATTATGGATCTGGAAAAGATATTAGCAGGATTATGTGCCGATCTGGATGACATAAGGGTCTTCGGTATAGACCACATCCCAGGCAGTGATCCCAAGGTTATGGATAACAATCCTTTGGAAAGATGTGAATTGGCATTCCAAAATCTTAATAAGGGGCTTAAGAATCTCAGAGCCAATATTTGGCATTTGAAATGGTTCCATGCATATATTAAGAAGGATATGGCCCCAAGGGGTCTAAGAATACGTCTGCAGCCAGTGGTTGGTAGATCTGAAGAGAGACTAACCACGGAATGGAATAAAGCTTTACAGGAAGCTTCCATGATGTTTGTAAATATTCTTTCTTTCTATTATGAAAGAATGATAGATTCTAACTTATCTGAGGTTAGGCTTATTTGCGAAGAATGCAAAAAATGAGTAGTTATCAATATATGAAGGTCTAATCACTAAACTTTCCAAAGACTTGGCTAACTTTGAGAAACAAATAAAAGATAGAAAAATCAAAACGTTTAAAATAGGGATATTACTGATTATAACAAAGGGTGTCCTTTTGAAAACAATAGATCTGTCCGATTTATGGACATAAGCCAACAGACAACTAGGGGCAAAACCAGAAAGAGACCTTGGTCTGTTCTGAAAAATAATGATAGATTTCTGACCAGTACGTCGGGGGAAGAATCCTCCTACACTGATAGTGAAGGTGCTTTTCCCCAGGAGTCACCAATACGTAAGAAATCAAATTCAACTCTCCCTTTAGAATGGGAAAAAGGCGGCGGGGTGGCCGCAAGCATAAATGTGGAAAGCGGAATAGATTCTGTGGAGGGCTTGATAACAGAGCAAGAATATCACAATGTGTTAAATTTGTCAGATGAAAATCTAACCACTGAACAAATTCATCTGCTCAATAAAGGCCTTGGTTTTGTACCAAGCTTTTTTAATAATGAATATAACATTGTCAGATGTTATTAATTTTTGTCGAAATCTTAACCTTAAAATATTTTTTTCAGATGATACTGTAGTGAGTTCTCAAAGATCTACCGACTTTTAAGTTTTTGAAATCACAATTCCAACCTCCCATGAATAAAAATGTTTTAATCTTTCAACGATCAGTACTAAGGGAGTTGCACTTTCCACATCTAGAGTCGCATATTGAGGGAGATATCTCCCCATCGGAGAAAAGGCCCTAGAGGAATTGTGTAATAATAAGAATATAACGATATTACCGGCTGACAAAGGAGGGGCGGTTGTGGTTCTAAATATGAATTATTATATTCAGGAAGGCTTAGAACAGTTATCAGATGTTACATGCTATATTAAAATGTCCATTGACCCGACTCCTAATTTTAAAAAAGAAATTGACACTTTTTTAAAATTGGCAGAGAAGGAAGGCATTATTACAACTAGCATAGTGCAACATTTAACGGTACAAGACCCTCAAAAACAAATCTTATATTTGCTTACTAAAATTCATAAATCTATATCCAAACCTCCAGGGAGACCAGTGGTATCCGGTATAGGTTCCCTTATGGAACCTTTACCTATGTTATTAACACAACACCTTAAGCCCTTGTTAACTAAGGTCAGAGCCAGGTTACAGGACACTACACAGTTCCTACAAATTATAAATGACACACAACTGGAACCACATTGGTTAATGTGCACGCTTGATGTGAGGTCTTTATATACCAGCATACCCCATTGGGCAGGTTTACAGGCCCTGGACTATTGGTTGGAATATACCCATTTATACTCACCAGGATTTAACACATTGCTTGTTTGTATGGCTGAACATGTGCTGAACAAGAATGTTTTCTATTTCCAAGGGGAATGTTATTGGCAACTTCAAGGTACAGCCATGGGGGCATCTTTTGCCCCTATATATGCAGATCTATTTATGGCGTACCTTGAAGAATGCATGATATACAACCCTATGCATAATATATACTTGGTTGAAATGGATATCTGGCGCAGATACCTCGATGATTGTTGGATGGTGTGGCATGCAGATTCAACATATTTGCAGGAATTTGTTGAATATTTAAATAGTAACATATGGGGTATTGTATTCACTGTTACGTATGATGTTAACACTATTTATTAATTTTCTTGATGTTACGGTGTATAGGAATAATGACCATACGTTGAGTACCAAAACATATAGGAAATATCCGCAATACAATACCCTATTACATGCATCTAGTATGCATCCACACCACACCGTCCGCAACATACCAAAATCACAATGTCTGAGAATAAAACTTATCTGTTCATCCAAGACTGATTTTGAATCAGCAAAGGAGGACTTACAAAAGAGATTTTTGGATAGAGGTTATCATTATTCGGACATTTTGTCAACTAGTAGAATGTCAGATATCCAGGACAGAAGCCAACTATTAGAATATAAGAAGCATCATCAATCAGGGACTGAATCTACAGTCAGATTTGTTACTACTTATGGCAAAAACCATAATGTTATTAGAAACATTCTTGATTCGAATTGGAATATATTATTAGCTAATGATCATCTTAGAAACATCTTGGGCCCTAAATGTCAATTTTCTTATAGAAGGGGTAAAAACCTAAAAGCCATGTTCTCTCATTACAAGCACAAGGAAAGTGATGGGCTACCTATAACCAGTTGACAGTATCTGGGGATAATCTTGTTGGTACATTTCCATGCGGCCATTGCACATCTTGTATCCAAGTGGCCAAACTTAAACAGTTTACCAGTATGAACACTAGTAGAGTTTATGACATTAGGGTGTTTGGTAACTGTAGTAGTACCTGGATCATTTACCTGACAAAATGTCAATGTTCAGCTTTTTACGTTGGACAGATGTCACGTTCACTCAGAATTAGGATGGGGGAACATAAAAGTGACATTAAGAACAAAAAGGAAACCAATGCCCTATATAGGCATATGGTTAAACATCAGAATGCTAAATTTATGTTTACAGTCATTGATAGAATAATGAGGGATCGAAATAATCAACAAGGGTGGCATACCATACTTAATAATAAAGAAAAATATTGGATTATCCATCTTGGTGCCCTATTTCCCCCAGGGCTGAACGATCATTTGTAGATTAAAATCTCATGTATGTATGTAGCATAATATTTGTATGACAATTATATACAGCTAGTTATATTTGCTAGTTGTAAAACTACACTTTGATTCTGAATGTATACCAATGGCTATAGAAATATGTAGTGGTTCATAATAAGGTATGGTTATGTTATGGCTAACCGGTAAAATTTTTTTTCTTATGCCTAGGTATCTGTGCATCTATTATTAGTTATACAGTCCACTGGATATACATATGTATATTTATCATTATCATGGTTATTGTATGGAATTAATGGAATTTATTGCAAGTTCGTTGTGTTTGATATTATAATACATATATCTATGTATATTATATATAGGAGTAATATTTCATTTTTATAGACTGTATATGATGCCTTATTTATTAATTTCCTGATAATATTCTTATACAAATCATTGTGCTATTTGGTTGTTAACATTTAAACTAATTTGAAGAATTTACTATTGTTATAACTATACGCATACATAACTTCATTTTTTATTTATATATACTTGAGGTATTCTTATGAATATATTGTTTGCATATATATATATATATATATATATATATATATATATATATATATATATATATATATATATATATATATATATATATATATATATATAGGGCTTCATTACATACTAGTTTAGTTTCTGTTAGGTCTAAATGGTAATTACTTGCTATGTCTTTAATTTTCTAACCAGCCTGTGGTTGGACTATACCAAAATGCTATTGGTTGATGGTAATTATAAATTGTAAGGAATGTTCACAGATGTCTTTCTGCTTTTTCACTGAAGAAGGCTATAGAGCCAAAACCGGTTTGAAGTTATAGGCTGTTTGGCATTTATATGCCTTTTTGACATCTTTTTATTTATTTAATAAAATATTTTATGCTGCATATGCTGGCCATTGTTGTTGTCTTAAGTCTTAGTTGGGCCGGGCATACCTAACTTGCGAGGAGTTTGGTTGGTCTGCAGTTATATATTATTATGACAGCTACTAAATAGGGCAGGACCAGCTCGAATGTCACACTGATGGGGGAAGGGATACGAATTTAACATGTGTACCAATAACACTTTGTTTTACAGCACAATAAACTACTCCCATGCCTGATAAAAAGTATATATATATTTAGAAAGCTTGTGAGGAAATCATTAACTCTATTTTTATTTTACTTGGATCGCTTGTCTGTGTACTTAAAGGATTTTCGATTCGAAACAGACTGCCTGCCTTGCTTGGATTACTTTCGAATACATAGTAATGCTGTGCAATTATATATTTTCTATTATGTTTTGTTTTGTTTTGACTTGACAAGTTTGTTTGCTACTTCTGCTACTATTGCCTGATCTGATTAATATACAGTGATTAACTAGAAATATATGGACTGAAAATCTTCCACACAGAGAAGTTTCTTACACTGTTTTAATACATTAGCACCTGTAACAGCTGTGCTGTTGTCTATGAATAGCATTGGTACTTGTCTCCACTTTGACTTGCAGTGATGTCACTGGTGGGAAAGCAGACAATTTGAAAAAAATGAACAAGCAATAGGAATCAGTCTAGTTCCAACCTCACCACCACGAGTGCTGAAGGGAAAAAAAAACAGAGAAACTAGTGGACTTAAAACTTTGTTGATGAGCTCAGTCACAATAATTCCCAAAAATCATGAAAACCGAGTAGTGTTCCAAAGCAACAAGCCTTTATTCGTCACAGATCGGCGATCCTCGGTAACAAAAAACAGAAATATTTTGCAATGTTAAACATAATGACATTTATACACTTAGAAGTACATGTGGAAAATGTGTATTTAATTTTAAACCAGTCTATTCAAGGCAAGCAATATAAACAAGACTGTAAAAAGTGCATTTTAAAACAGCAAGTATCCACCCCCACACACTACTTCTGATTAGATCAAACTAAATCGTAAGTTAAGGAAAACACTACCTATTTGCAACCCACATTCCCAAATCAAGTATTTAAGAAAAGTTGCATAAAAAGACTGACTTTTAACTATTGCATTAGTTAGGCAGTAAGTGATTTTTAAGTCTTCATCAGGTCTGTGGCAAGAACTAAAATCCTTTACATAGGTAGACAAGTAAAGAGTTAACTAGACTAATACAAGACAAAACACCCAGCTATCTAACCATAAACATTATCCAACTATAAATATATATCTGTCTAATATCCAGTATGCATTAGTGTGTATAAAACTAGGTTCTGTATAGATCAGAAAAAATGTCAGTGTTTTGCAGTTAAAAAAGTCATGACAGTTTTCATGTTTACAGCCCCCCAAAACATATTTATTCAATGAAAAACAGTATAAAGACACACAAAATAGTAGATGAAGTAAACTAGTAGTAATGAATAAAAGTGTGCAGGTGTGTACATGAGCTTGCACCAGTATGGTAAATGGGGGGAATTATATCAATAATTCACGCTAATACTTCATGGTAATAGTGGCATGAAAAAATGTTTTGAATTTACCATTTAAATCTCTGGTGTGATCCAATAATGTAATCTAATCAAAGCAGAATTGAGGTTAAAGTAACTAAACATGTAAACATTTATACACGTACTACACGTCATTTTTTTTTTTATTTTTAGTACATAAAAATGTTTCCTCAAAAGTTCCCTAAAAATACCTTTGCAGATTATGTGGCAGCTTTCATAAATTCAACCTACTCTTAATAGAGCAATAGTAGCTAAGTCCTGGTTTTCTGAATGCATTTAATTTCAGCTGCCAGCATAATTCTCTTTTCTCCAAAACACAATTGACGTCCCCTTCAAGCTCATCCATTTCCACACAGTCCAGAATGATAAATTTAAAACCAGAATGTCTGGGATGTTCTAATAAGTGTTTGGAAAAGGAGTTCTTCTGGCATTTACATCTGATGTCAGAAAGATAACCTAAGATCCTCCTTTTCAGTTTATTCATAGTCTTACCCACATAAAATGCAGGGCAGTCAATATACATGGCCTTATATACAATTTTTTTTCAGTATTATAGTTACCACCTGCTGAAGTTTTCAGCAGTACACATTTGTGGCTTCATTCTGAAGTTATGCTATCGCTGAAGAGGAACAGCTAATGTCTGTCTTACCTGGCCATAGTTTGTAATGTTAGCATTCGTCTGGTTTCTAGAACCAGCCCCAAGGTACAGAGGGATAGTCCTGACTGTGACCCAAGAATTGTACTGGATGGTACTAACTTCAACGATAATCTGAATGAACGATATCCAAACTGCCCAAGGTGTTAAAAGCAGGTTTATTCCAAACGCATAAAAACAGTGAACACTCCAAAATAGCAGCACCAAAATCACCAATAACCCAGGTTTCGTCCCAAGGAAATGACTTCATCAGATTGGTGACGTAGTACCACTAATATATACTAAAACACATTAAACAATTACACTTAATTGACACTTAATTAATTTAGTTTGAATTGAAAACCAAACCCTAAAAGCACCAGCTTCTGCCTATGTTTGCTTCATTGATTTACTTTTACAAAGTTAATACATACTACATAAGCCTGGCTATGGTGTATGTAAAAAATAATATACATGCCTGAAAAATATATATATAAAAAATGTAAGTAATCCTACATTTGTGTATATAGTTATTTATTCTAAAAGCATGTGTATTGTGTGTATGTAAATGTTAATTTAAAATTTAAAAAAAATTTTTGTTGTTACAATTACTTCAGTATGTATATAGAATATATAAATAATAACCTCTTCACACACTACTGATGTTCAACAGTTAAAAATTAAATATTTTGAATATTTCTTATTTTGAGCCAAGGCTTGATTCAAAGAAATTCATTCAAGCCTGGGTTATTACATGCGTCCAGCCTAAGTTGCCAGATAAGCTCGCTCATGTCTAAATGGAACTGGGTAATTCTACCTTGTAGGTCATAAATCACCTGCTGTATCACACAAAACTTAAAGGTGTGACTACCATTGGTTATAATGTGTCTCGCTAGGGCATTTACAGATTTTTTATGTTGTATGTCTAACATATGTTCTTTTGTCCTATCCCTAAACCTTCTACAGGTTTTTCCAACATAGAATGCCCTGCATTGTTGACACTTAGCCAAATACACCACGTTTTTAGTAAAACAATCAAAATGACCATTAATTACAATGTCACAGTTGTTAACAAAAATTTTTTGTCCCGTTGTCCAAATATGTTTACATGTAGTGCGTCTTCCACACTTATAGTTACCTTTGGGTTTATTACTAATGTTATTGCTGTCGGCCATACCCCTTTCAAAAATATCTTTCAATGACCAATCCTTTCTATATACAAATTTAGGCTTAAGTAAAAAAAAGCCTTTGTTCCTCCTTGTGTTTGTGAAAAATATCCCAATATTTCATAACAATATTGACTATGAACTCAGTGTCCCTGTTGTACCTTAAAATATATAAAATGGTGTCATTACCAAATGTATTATGCTCCCTATGGTGGGTAGAATATCCATACTGATCTACGCCCGATAATATAATTGGAACCATAATCTTGTTGTTCCTTTTAAAAACAATTTCCTTTTTCAGGTCTTCACATAACCTGTTTGGGTACCCTCTATTGAGAAACATTCCTATTACAGAATCTAATTCGTTCTCAAAGTCCACAGTATCACTAACCATTCGTACTACTTGGACTATCTGCCCTTTAACTATGGCTTTCTTCTGATGGTTGGGGTGCCAACTATCGTAATGTAAATACGAGTTTGAGAAGGTAGGTTTCCTATATATAGTTGATTTCACTCTATGTTCTTTCTTGTCATATATTAAACTAACACCCAAAAAATCTGTCTTCTCAGTATTGGTTGAGTGTGTGAACTTCAAAAACCACACGGTATTGTTGTAGTTTGTTTCCTGTCCAAACAATAAAAATGTCATCCAAAAATCGCATGTATATATTTATGTATGGACTATATTCACTTTTGTGTACATACTCTCTTTCCCAATAGGCCATGATATAATTGGCGTAGATGGGGGCACAAGCTGCCCCCATGGCTACGCCATGAGATTGTTTAAAGTAAAGACCATCAAAATATAGGAAATTGTTTTTTAATATTAGTTCCATTAGCCTGACATGTGTTAACTTCATCTTGTTCGTAGACCCCAGTAACATAAAGCTGTTCTTCCAGCCATTCTAACCCCACATCATGCAGAATCACACTAAATAAATTACAAACATCTATGGTTACAAAATAAAACTTTTTTGGTATATCCCAGTGTTTAATGGTTTCTAAAAAATGCCACGAGTCTTTAAATAGATGTGGTGTAACTTCAAGGCCCTTCTTTAATTTATGGTCCAAAAATTGGCTAATAAAACTCACTTTGCTACGTTTCCCATCAACAATTGGTCTAAATTTAACATTACTTAGTCCTTTATGGATTTTTGGTATTCCAAAAATAGCACTTACAACAGGATATTGATTCTGCATGAACTCATACTCACTTTCAGTAATCTCACCTTGGAATACCATATTATCCAAGACAATATCTATCTTCTGATAGGCTATGTTGATTTAATTTATACTGACTTCACTATAATTCTCTTCTAACAACATAGACATCACGATACTATAGTAATCTTGCTTATTAGCCACCACAACCCCATTGCCCTTATCTGGCTTCATTATGCGTATACAATCCTTGTTACCAATAAACTTTAATATACTATACTCATCTTTTGTGAGATTAAGTTTACTTTCTTGCTCTCTATGTCTGTAATGTTCCCTATATTCACACTCACAAATATGTTCAAACATTGCCACATCTGGATTCATAACAGGGTTAAAAAGGCTGGATTTTTTTAATATTCTATCATCCATTCCATGACTGTTGTCAATTAAATCCAACTCAGCATTCAACTTAAGGTTCATTTTTCGAGTAAAGAGTTTTAGATCTATTAATGAATCAACAATATTCCCCCTTCTACTTGGCACAAAGTTAAATCCTTTTGACAAAAAATCAGCATGTTTGGTGCTAAGTTCAATATTAGAATAATTGTACACTTTAAAATCATTCTTTGTATTTGTTATAATTTTAGGATTACTTAAAATGCCTTCACAGTAAACTGTGATAGTTGAAATGATGTCCCCCTGTGATAATTCCTCATAGAAATTCACTATACTCTCTACATCTGCTTGTTGACCTATATCTACCTCAGATGTATTGTGTACTAAACTCGAATATTGGTCCACTGTTGTTACATCAATATTGTCAGAATTAAAGACCAATTCTTGGTCTATATAAGTGTCAGGCCCTGTATTGTCACTGTTTACATGCTTTTCGTGCAAATTGGGATCGTTGGGTAACAAATGTATACTTAAATTCAGTAAACTAGATTCATAGGTAATATTCCCATCAATTGTAACATTCGTTATTTCCATACTGTCTCGCATATCATTGTTAGTATAGTTGAAAGAACCGTTAACTTCATTATGAGTTTCCAAAATGTAACCCCTGCCTTCCCCAGTTACAATCAAATAATCAACAAAATTTGCTGTATTATGTGCTACAACGATAAATGCATCATTGTTTATGTCCAACACAGAAAACGTTCTACTGGCATTACTATAACATATTGTCTTGTTTTGTAATTCAACTTCATTGGATTGTGGCGCATTGCCGTGGTCGCCAAAAGTTAGTGCGTTTACCTTTGTCAGCATACTAGGTATATTAATCACAGATGTAATTTCACCTTCGTGAGCGATATCAATCTCAAAAGACGTGTTTACTGCCGGTTGGTAGTTTTTGTCCATCCCTTTGGTTGGCAACTCGCATGTTTGTTCTTTGCTTGCGCTCCCATCCAAACTGCTTCCTGATCCTCGTGGTTGGTTTCTTGATTCCGTAGGCGTTCCGAACGCCTTAGGCCCTCTCCTAAAGGGTCCTCCTTACTTTGACGACAGTAGTTGTCAGGTAATTGTCCACGCTCGATGACATCATCGCGTCTCCTCCTCCGGTGGGCTGGATTGTCTGAATCAGTAACCCTGACTGTTTCCTTGTTTTGAAACGGATAAATATGCCCTTCTTATACACTTGAATGTCTTGTTGTATTTTGGATAGTTTTTTGTTGTAAATTGCCTCACAGCTTTTGTCAATGTCTGCAATTAAATGGACATAATCATCATAATGGTGCACAAACAACAAGTCTTGAGTTATGTTGGTGTTTAAATCATCAAGTTCATCTAGCAGTTGGTCTACTATTTTGTTATGTTTTATCATTAACCCCAATATTTTTATACCAGTTTCATCAAATAGTTGGTGTAAATCATGTAACCTATCCGGATTGTTGTCACATCCATTGGGGTAACGCCAGACCCGTAGGCCCTTAGGTACCATCCTTAATTCTACGTTCCTTTTAAGATAACTATTTTCAATATATGTTCTCTTTAACTTGAATAATTTTTTCTCAAAAATAGCCATTGATTCTGTTAAAGTTCTTACTTGCACATTTTTCCTTTTCAACATAGGAACACTGTCTTGTTGGAACTCATATTGATATAGTCCTGACTGTGACCTAAATGACCTAGCTATCTGGATCAGCTAGTGACTTGGGTACTGAAGGAGCCAGGAGCCATTGAAGGAGGGTGGGAGTGGACACCTTACACAGGTTCACCCATCTGGGGGGATGGTCTGGTTCACTGCAGTGCTGACCATCCCAGGAAAATGAGTATTTGGCATGTGGGCCAGCAAATATATGCTTGCTCGGCTTTGTCAAGAGATATTCACATAGCCTTCACTGACTGAAAGACCACATGTACTCACAGTGGAAGTAGTAATCATTTCAGTGATGTATATCAGCCACCAGGGTGGGAGGTTTAAGGCTGAAAATAGAACTCCCTTCAGAACTGCTTAGATGACACATGCCTCCAATACTTGGCTGTTGGCCTACTAGGCGAATTAATGATAAGTTCAATTGCAGCTGCAGATGTTCAGCAGACATGGGTGGGGGAGTAGTAAACTCTATATATATATATATATATATATATATATATATATATATATATATATATATATATATATATTTATATTCCTGTTTGTCGGACATTGTAAGTGGAGAAACATTTCTGATTCCCTGTTGAAATGATGCCAGGTCTGAAACCACTGTAAACTACAACATGTTGTGGATAAAATGTGTGTTGACAGGTGTTTGCTACTCATTGGTACCAACACGTGATGATCTGGCACTTCTAAGGCAGGGAGAGCATGGCATGTGATGTGTGGCACACAGCATCTGTCCAGGTTAGCTGTGCTACTCTGTAATATCAGGATAAGGACCTCTAAAATGCAAGTGTGCTTGCTGTATGTCTGCATGTCTGAGAAACTGTGACAGCAGTAGAGGTAATAAAACTGCATTCACCAGTTTATTGTCACAGCTTTAGTGGGCTTTTGCAAATTAATCCCAGAACTGTAACACAGGATTTCATGATGCCATCTCTGATTACAGCAGTGAAAATGTCTACACCAGCCTTATGATGGTTACACTAGTTAGCACTCAAATCTTCAATTAGTAATGCGTATTTCGAAGGTTTTGATACTGAAGATTGAGGTTGTGCTTTCTTAGATGTGTCTTTTTCCTCAGACAGTGTAGTCTTGGAGCTGTATATAAGTTGTGGGGTTATAACATAGCACCCCCTTGCACATTGTGGGTACAGGGGGCTTGTCTTCCTTCCAAAAAAGACTTTTATTCATGTGTCAGTAACTGTGGTTTGCAGATGAGTGATCTGAGGTTTTGTGATTTATGGATGAGGTATTTAGGGAGATATTCTGGCATTTGGTTAGACGGCAGCTAATCAAGCAATACTTCCTGAAAAAGTATTTCATTATCAAAAGTGATGAGTAGTGGGTATTCCCCTAATTGTCTACTACTAGTGCAGGTCTCACCACAGCTTCATGATGGTTGGGATACAATGCCACTTTACTTTTTCTCTTAGAAGCAAAACAATGGCACCAATCCCAAGATGAGAAGCAGGCCCAGGCTCTTTGGTGATCTTTTTATTTATTTTTATTGAATTATCACTTATGACATAAACGATCATACATTCATATAAATGAAAACAAATGTTCAGTCATAAACATTATACAGCACATATATTCTGTAGTGTCATTGTCAAACTATGACATAGCTCATTCATTTTCTGCCTTCCCTTAAACTTCATTCTTCCTACAAATCATTATTCTGCACATATTGTTTCCACTATTTTCATTTCTATGTAATTTGCTCCTACCCTTTTCTGAAGATTCCACTTCCAGTTCTTTTATCTCTATTACTATAGTCACTACTACTTGTATGGTTGGATTAGGATTTGATTTCCATTTTCTAGTAGTTGTTTTTTGTGGCAGCCACCTAAGTCTAGGTAATTCTGATTCTGTATCACAGCACAAAAATACTTTCCTTAGTTTCATCAATTTTTTCACCCAGTGTTTCTGGCAGAGTAGTCTGCCAACTCATTACTCACCCAAAAATATGTTCCCAAGTACCTCTGTCTTCCCCAACACACCTCCAACATTTGTAATCTACCTGAGGAAAAATTCTTTGGAATCTGCTTGGGGTATAAAAATAGCAATGCAAACAGCTCCAAGCAAAGATAATAAATCTTCTAGACTTTGCTGCATAGTTGGGAGCTATATGTATGTCATCCCATTGATTCTGTGTGAATTGATTATCCAGTCTGTATTCCTAGTCCTTTCTAACCTCCTGTGATTGATTCCGGTAGTTATCATGCAATATTTTATATGCAATACTAATTATGCCATTTTTAACAGCAGCTTCTGTTCTAGATTCTACTAAAAAGTCTCATCAGTGCTGGTCTTTCACTTAAGGTCTCCCCTATTCCTTTCTCTTTGCCTACTCTCTATCAATCCTTGATGGGGAGGGCAATCTCTAGACTGCAGTCCAAATTAATTCTTGGCCTCTTCCCATTCTTTTACTTTTCCATCTGTAATTATTTGCTTCCAATACCTTGGTTACCTTACCAGTTTTCTCCAGTAAATTCCACCCGCCCTTTTGTGTATTCTCTATACCCCTAATTGCAGTCATCCCTTAGGGCAGAATCTCCTCTTTCTATTCATGTGTTGTCTTACTTGTTAGAATACTTTCTACTACTTTAGGAATATAGTATGTATTATTATTCTCCTTAAGGATCTGCATACAAAATCCCAGTCTCACATTATTGCTTGAGCTCCTCCCTGTTTCATCATCATCCCTTTTCACTTCGAATTGCAGGTTTCTGCTTCTGCTAGTTATAGGAGTCTTAACTGTGTAGCTCTGAAGTTCCCCTTCAAATCAGGTAATTCCAAACTACATTGTTCTGTTAGAAGACATCCATAGACATCCTACAGATAAAGGCCTTACTGAGACCAATGACTGATGTTGAAACCGTGGCCTTAAGCTTAATGCAAAAAATGTGTCATCATTCCCTTTGGGAAAAACTCAGTTCCCACTAATTACCACATTGATGGTAGCCCACTGAACACTGAAAGCATTATAAGAGATCTGGGGACACAGGTTGTGACAGCAACCTCTCCTTCAACCATCATATTGCTACTGTGGTCAGAAAGTTCTATGTGGCACATCTCATTACCAAGGGTTTTGCATCCAGGAAGAAAGAGGTCATCATCTCTCTCTACTCTTCCCTCATTAGACCAATCATAGAGTCTAATGCCCCTTTTGGCATGTACCTCACTAAACACCTGCAGCAGCTGGGCAGGCCACAAAGTGCCTCACGAAGAGGATCCTAGGTCTGAAACACATGCCTTACATGGACAGACTCAAAAAAAAAAAAAAAAAAAAAACCTCCAGATTTTCTCTGTCTCATATAGTCTCTTAAGAGGCAATCTCTGCTTGACTTACAAAGCCATGTCTGACCCAGCCCTGTTGGAAATGTTACACCTAAAGAAATCCCAATCCCTCCACACCACACTCTCCAGGAACTTAAACCTCATTACCACAATCAACAGAACATGCTGGAGAGACAGGTTCGTAACAAGAGACTGCCCATGCTCTGGAATAGACTTTCCCATACATGTCAAGCAGAGCACCTCACTGGCCCTTTTCCCAAGAGGAATCTTGATGAGTGGATGGGAAATAGAAAGTTCACCCTGGGGATCACTCCAGTGGCTCTACTTGATAGAGGTACCAGGAACTAATGGCAGCATGATGCCAGGGCACTTCTGTGGGCTAGGCTTGTAATGGCTCCAGGGCCATTTGCCTAGTATACACCTATGAACCTATAAGGATAAACTTATCACACGTGACTATTGGCCAATACCTTCAACTATCTATTAATTGATCTCCATAACTTTTCTTCTTGTTGATAAAAAAAATATGCCTGACCTGTGTGTAAAACTTAAAACTAAAGGGACTAAAACATTTTCACTGATTGTATCTTGCTATACATATGCTATCCATATCTGTAAAAAAAAAGGTTTCAGATTTTGTAGTTTTTGTATTACCTTTTGTTTATTCTCTTCCCATAACAGAATCCTTTTTAACCTACGTTCCTAAGTACTTCATTTTTATCATGTCCCCATAAATATGGATATTGCTGAACCAATTCTTGTGTGGGTGTGTAGTTTGCAGCTATTGCCTTTGTTTTATGTTCAGTGATTTTGTATCCCAAAAGAATATGAACCATTTCTGAATGTTCCACAACACAGAAATGGCCTTTTCTAGTTTTATCAGCTACAAAATATAATCTGCAAATAAAGTCAACATTTTTTGATTACCATACTAATTATATTCTTGAATTTCTCTGTCCCTTATTTTCTGGTTCTAAATGTAATGCAGTACAAACCCAAAAAAAACGTTGAAACCAAAAGCTTGCAGAAAACGGGTCAAGTGGTGCTGCTGTACCTGACCAATAATTATTTCTTTCTTTTCGCCTATATCCAAATATCCACAGCCACGTATTGCTTCAATATAAAGATATTTATTTAAGCGATACCAACTTCAATAGACTTTGGTTAATTAAAAACAGCAAAAATAAAACGCTTTTAGTTTCCAAAAATTCGAAAACTTTTTCAAACAACTTATACTCCACCCCTTCCTTCTTTTTACATACCTTTAAAGATACAACACAACTTTTAACACAATGTCCTTAAGTTGTGCGTTTATGCATTTTATATATACATATATATTTATATATATATATATATATATATATATATATATATATATATATACATACACACACACATATATATATATATCTATCTATCTATATATATATATATATATATATATATATATATATATATATATATATATATATATATATATATATATATATATATATATATATATATATATATATATATATATATATATATATATATGCGATGCCATTAAATAGAATAAACCGAAACAAAACTTACACAATACATGTCTCTGTCGTCTAATATCACTAAAATTTATCTACCACTCGGTCATGTTAAAAATACTTACAGTAATAAATAACTCCATTACATCAGTGCAGTCTGCACTGTCAATATTTGTACATATGGGTTTTTACTAAGACACCTTATGTTTCCTCCTTATCTTTATAATTTTGTTTTTTTTTGTTTTTTAAACATACGTATTTCTGTCATATCTAAAAGTAATACCTACATCATATTTCATTCATAAAAACCCCAATAAAAGTTTTTAAAAATGTATTACCCTCAGTCTGTTACTTAAAAAAAAACTCTGTGCAAGTTCTTACAACATACATTCTCAAACACTTTCTTACCCTTAAAACGCGTATGCGTATTGTTTTAGCGTACAGGGTGGTAATGAATGAATATGGATTTATACTAGCCGTTCTGTTGTGTTGAATGACATTATTGCTTTTCCTCGTCTAGTGTCTCATGAAAACCATCATCACTACAGATAACGACTTTTAAATAATCAAAGACTACATAAATAGAAATTCATAATTACACTCATAAAGTAATGTGTAATAACACATTAAATGCCATATAATTACCAAACTCTAATTATGAAAAAACTAAAGTTAACTAATGTGTACCTAACTATTTAGAGGAGATAATATGAAGTATAAACCTCTGGACACACCACGAGAAGTTTAATTGTTTTTATTTGATAAAACAAGATAAGCGCTTTCACGTGCTGAATGCGCACGCTTCTTCAGATCTCAGTAAATACACAAAATGTTAATACTTTTAAACTGAACATCAGCCTATAGAAAAGCTTCATCAATCAAATATCTAATTGATAGCCTTAAAATAAAAGGGATATAACACTTCAATCATAGGTTCATACTTTTTGCAGAATAAATCATTTTTTCAGAGATCATGTTAACCTATATAAAATTTCATTTGTATCTAAAATGTCACATTTCGTAAAAATATATATAAATCAGTCAGCGCTTATTCACATATTACAAACAGATAAAAACTAGTAAAACAACTCATAGTTTATATTATGAAAGAGTTTCATCAATTTCTTAAATATTGTGTCGCTATATCATATAAAAGACAACAAATGTACCTCAATAAAACCATGGATTTAACCTTAGCCTTTCGTTTTGAAATATAACTTGCACGTTGTTCTAAACGAAGCAAGTAGCAATCATATCGCTTGAGTAAATATTCACTTCTATGAATATGCATACATCGCTAATCATTAGAACATCATTGAAGGTTAAATCATATGCATTCAACATTGAATATGAGTGCATAAATAAATAACTATTCTTCATTACATGGATTTCATTCTCACCATCAAACTCTATGAAGTCTGAAACTTTATATTCATGGTGAAGAAACTGACTTTCAAGGTTCTTTAAAAAATGCAAAAAGTTCATATTTAGTAGGATCAAAATCATAAAATAAGATCACTATTATTATGACTTTGAAGCCATATTCGATACAATTCTTCTCAAGTTACATTAAAAATTATTAAAACTATTATCATTATTGTGGTTGATTTGTTATTTAATCATGTCAGTAATATACATAGACTTAAATATATTAACTATAAAAACGAACTAGTCACATCTACTAACCTATTTCATATTCTATGGCAACAGCTCAGAATTGATCACTGATAATTCGATAGACTCATTCAATGCCTGTCAAAAAGTTGTATAATTCGCGCATACTGACTACGGTAAATTACATTATTCAAATCGATTTCTTGAAGCCCTGACATTTCAGAACACAGTGCAACTATATTTTTATATATATAGCACCTATAAACAATTACCCAAATTGCATGTAAATCTGGGGCTGTTAATAAAGCCACCATATATAATTTCCACACTGAATTGAGTATGTGGTACTAAATCAAACATTATTAAAAACTATAACGAATATATAAAACATGAAGAAATTACTAATATGGACTAAATGTAAAAAGCAAGTATGGGAACACGATGGAAATGCTCTGACTTTCAGCTCTGGCCCATGATAACATTATCATGTCACCAGAACTCTAAACAGGGCTTGGTTACATTCTTGACTTATTTATAAGAGTTTTCTTTATGAATAGAATATGAACAAAACCACCTTAGCATATAATGATTATTAGAGTGCTTATGTGAACTGTTGTAGAATCATCTATCTACCAAAATAGGTTTAAGTGAGAGAAAACTATTAATACCTGGTTCCATATGAGCCCCTGTTTTAAAAATCCATTTCAATTCCAGTTTGGCAAGTTGATTATTATTATCCCCCATCCTTCTACTTCTCTTTATAGTTTCTAGCACTCTAAACCTGAATTCATGTGTTGGATGTTCACTTATATGTCTAGCTAATGCATTAGTCTCCTTGTTCTTACGTATATCATAGCTATGATTATAGATACGTTCTTTTAATTTTCTGCTAGTTAATCCAATATAGAACGCTGTACATTCTAAACAATTGGCCATATAAACCAAGT
The DNA here is from genome assembly GCF_019279795.1 of Protopterus annectens. Taxonomy (NCBI): domain Eukaryota; kingdom Metazoa; phylum Chordata; order Ceratodontiformes; family Protopteridae; genus Protopterus; species Protopterus annectens. Next base: position 685,471,140 of record NC_056733.1, read on the forward strand.
TGGTGCTATCACAATCATGAAATTCCTTAGGTGTAAAAGTGAAGACTCCATTAACATGTATATAGTGCTGGGTAGTTGTAATATACTTGCACATATTACATTTAGTACAGGGAAAAGTGCCAGGTGCTCTATGTTGTATGGGCGTATTCTCTCTGTTATGACTCCTATAGAATATTTCTTTAAGATTATCACAGGTACGATAGACAAAAGAGGGTCTCTCCCCCACTAAGCCTCTGATTTCTTCAGTCGCTGTAAGAATATTCCAGTGTTTGGATAATATCTTTCTTATCTGTTCATTATCATTGGTGTATTTCATAATGTAGGTGATATTGCCACTAGTAAATCTTTTATAATTAGATTTAAGTTCTGTTGTTCTATAAGTATGCCTGCATGAGGGGATGATATCTTTCTTATTTTCTGTATTTAGTGCTGACATGCACGTTTCAGCCTGAAAGCTGGATGTTAATAATTGATCTAGACTTGTTTGTTTAACTTTTTCTATCATAGTTTTGTCATAACCCCTGTCAAGGAAAACATTAGCCATTTTCTCGATTTCTTCTTTAAGGCATATTGGATCCTGGACAATCCTGGTTAGTCTAGTAAATTGTGCTCTCACTATACCAGGATATACATGCCTAGGATGCATGCTACTAAACTCCAAAATGCTATTCCTCCAACATTCTTTCCTATGGAGTTTAGATTTGATAGTCCCTGTTGTATCAAAGTAAAGATTAACATCAAGAAAATTAATCTGTATGTTAGAAAATTCTGAAGTGAACCTAAAAAAATCAGTTGTGGACTGTAAATAGTTGACAAATTCGTTGAGCTCTTCTATCGAACCCTGCCACAACAATATAATGTCGTCTACAAATCTTCGATATAGACAAATTTTATCCATCCATTTACTACTGAATAGGTGATGTGTTTCCCAGAAGTGCATAACCAAGTTGGCGTAAGAATTGGCACATGGGGTGCCCATAGCCACACCCCATGTCTGGAGGTAGTACTTCTGGTTAAAAATAAACACGTTGTTATTTAACACAATATCCAAAAGTTGTCCTATCAAGATTTGTCTGTCATTGGTAAAGCCACTTAATGATACCATGATTTCTCTGATAGCTTGTACCCCAAAATCATTAGGGATGCACGTAAACAAATTACATACATCTAAAGTGACCAAATAGACAGTGTTCTTATTAATCTTTTGTTCATTAAATTGTTGAATATCTCTTAGCAGATGTTGAGTATCTTTCAGTATTGTATCTATTCGGTCTACCATAGGCCTAAGCATTTTTTCAATAAAAATCGACATATTGTATGTGGCCCATTGTCTGCCTGCCACTATTGGGCGCATGGGAATAGGTCTAACCCCTTTGTGAATCTTCGGTAGACCTCTGAAAGAGGGTATGAGGGGGTTCTCAACATTAAGAAATTCAAATATTTCTTGGCTTATTTGCCGACACATCAATATATCATAAATGTCTGAGCGAATGTTGGCTATTATTGATAGTACTTGTTCTAATGTCAGCTCTCTATAATTATCACTAGATAGTGACTGTTCTATATTTGTGATGTAGTCATCCTTGTCAAGTACCACTACACCCCCCCCTTTGTCAGCTGCTATGACAATGATATTATTATCTTTACTCAACCTGTTTAAAGATTGAAATTCATCTTTGTTCAAGTTGCAGAATTTATTTGTTACATGTTTAGAGCGATAGAACGCATATAAGTCAACTTCGCATGATTTAACATAGCAATCTACCATATGCGGAAGCGGAGGACAAAAGGTACTTTTACGTTTAAAAGCACAAGTCTTTTCTTTCATATTCCCTGTGTCACCATGCTCCAAGTCACCAAAAAACAATTTCAATGCTATCTTTCTTGCAAACAATCTTAGATCAAACAATGTATCAGTCAATGAACTAGGTTGTGATGGTATGTAGCTCAAACCTTTGTTCAATAGGGATAAATCTGACGTAGAAAGAGTGGCACTAGAACAATTAAAAACCAAGTCAGTCAATACATGTGCCTCTTTTGCTGCCCATACCTGTCCGTTGAATTCTTTCGTTTTCTTGGCCCTCTGCTTGTGGACCTTCCTCTTGTATACTGGTCTATCCTGATTGGAAAAGGACCTTCTTGAATTTTATTAAAAACAACATTAGTCCGTCGCACTGCTCCTGTTCTGTTCGAATCTTCTTTTTGTACATATGCTTGTTGATTCGGCGGAGGTGTGTTTAGTTCTTGACTCTCCGACGATATCAATGTGTTGACTACGTTACCCTGAGTTGAACTGGGCGTGTTTGAATGAGATGGCGCCAAGTTCAAATTAACATTTCCGCTCACAGTCTGTGTCCGCGCCTCACTATTTGGCCATCTTCTATTGTCTGATTGTGACCTAACATTATTGTTATCCCGTACACGAGGCCAAACAAATATGTTCCCTTTACGGAAATCTTCCATGTCACGATTCAGTTTGCGTTGTTTAATGGCCTTCAATTTGTCACTATAGGTGTTGATCTGTGACAAAATTTGATTTAATTTGTTTTAGCGTACAGGGTGGTAATGAATGAATATGGATTTATACTAGCCGTTCTGTTGTGTTGAATGACATTATTGCTTTTCCTCGTCTAGTGTCTCATGAAAACCATCATCACTACAGATAACGACTTTTAAATAATCAAAGACTACATAAATAGAAATTCATAATTACACTCATAAAGTAATGTGTAATAACACATTAAATGCCATATAATTACCAAACTCTAATTATGAAAAAACTAAAGTTAACTAATGTGTACCTAACTATTTAGAGGAGATATTATACCTTATTAGGAATGAAAATAAAACTTGCCAATTACAGTTTACTGTGCCCAGCTCCTAAAATTTTTTTTTACATAAATATATAATGTGGACCTGGGTGCTCGTAAATTATGGGAAAGTAATAATAATAATGGCAACAAAATTGTGTTGCCATTAAATGTCATTAATCAACTATCCCAACTCTTTTAATAAATCATGTAGCTAAAGTCAGTGACTTCTAAGTTCTTTAACCTTAGAATACATAATATCGAGGACATCTCATTTATACCTGGATAAGCACATGCATGTGTAGTAAGTTGCTACATTAATTCTAATCTCTCTAATAAAAGACTATCCGGTCCACCTCTTTCATCTATTTTTATTTGATCAATAACTTGTGTCCTAGGTGGTCTGTAGTATGTCTTGCCAATGCATTGTTAAGTTTACTATATTTAATACTATATAAATGTTCACACATTCTTTAAGTGTTCGTATGGTTTTTCCTATATAAAAAGCCTGACATTGTTGGCACTTGGCCAAATATACGATCATTTTAGATTGGCAGTTGTACTTACTTTTAATGTCATATTAAATGTTACGGATACTGAATGGTCCGTCCTGTGTCAAAAAAAAAAAAAAACACTGTTTTTAATTAACCAAAGTCTATTGAAGTTGGTATCGCTTAAATAAATATCTTTATATTGAAGCAATACGTGGCTGTGGATATTTGGAAATAGGCGAAAAGAAATTAAGAATTATTGGTCAGGTACAGCAGCACCACTTGACCCGTTTTCTAAATGTAATGCAGTAACAAAGGGGAAAGAGGACACCCCTACCTGTTTCCTCTGTTCCACTTATCAGGGAGGACCCCCCCCCAAACATACTTTCTCTAATTTTTGCCACCGATCCCTTGTACGTCCTCCTAATTAATCTTATTATTTTTGTTGGGGAATACAAATGCTTCCATTGCCCTATTTATAAAACTCTAGCTTACTCTGTTGAATGCTTTCTCTGCATCAAGACCCAGAAACAGTGGCTTTTTCTTGCATTCTGCTTCCCTCTGAATCATCATTGTTCTGTTGGTCAAATGCTTGCCTCCCTCCCATATAATCACACTGATCCACATCTATTGATTGTGGTATCACCTTTGCCATTCTTTTAGTCATCATAGATATACACACTTTATAATCATGGTTTAGAATCAACATGCTGTGGTAATCAATAGTCTTGTCCCAGATGATGCAGGGGTCTGTAGCATTGTTTTGTCCTTTTCCTGGTAGATGCCTTAAAACCAGACCAGTCAGGAAAGTCCTCCACAGACACTTGCTGCCCAATCAGAAACTGGAGTCAGTGCTGTCCACTACTTCTCTTGCAAGGATCAAAATATAAGCATATTTATTTATTGTTTGTTGGCATTTGTTTACCAGGAAAGTCCACTGGGCAAAAATAAGCCCATTTTTAGTGGAGGCCCAGGTGGGGGGAAAGCTCCAGGGTAACAAATTACATAAAGTTTCAAAAAAAGTTTCAAACCATTTCACAAAGATCAAGAATATTACAAAAAATTATCAAAAAATGTATATAAAAATTAGTTATGTAAAATAAAGCTTCTAAACATTATACTAACAGCAAAATAAAACATATTCATAGTACAGAGAATAACATGGCACAATACTAGACATAAAATAGTTTATTATGCAGTTATGAGTACCAAGCAATGCATGTAAATTCAGGTGTCACATTGAATAAAAACGTGTAGAAAGAGACATAGGAGGAATACTTTTATAAATAGGGGAGAGGGAGGGAGGGTGGAAAGAAGAGAAGGGAGATGGGGTGAAAAGTAAGTAGGATGGACAATAGAATAAAGAGAGAAAAGATAGAGACTGAAGAAAATTGAAATGGAAGGGAGATTGGAGGGGGAAGTGGTTAGGGAGTTAGAAAGGAAGAGGAATAATTATGTAGTTAAAAGTTCATTAGAAATGATCAAAAAATAATAGTTGGAGCAGGATCTAAACAGATTTATATTTGGTAGAGTTAAGTAATGAGGAAGCAGTTGAACAGTTGCATGTCAGATTGGAAAGGAGATGATTGCACATTGCAGTTTTGAAGTTTGAAAGGCTTTATTGTACATGGATAAATGTAAGTAGGTTATTCCATATTTTGGCAGTATATTCCAAGAGTATAATAACTCACCTGTAGGTGACTTGGGTTTATGAAGTTGAAGATGTTGGTGGTCAGATCGCACAGGTCTTATGGGGTTGTAAAGGGTAAGTAGGGAGCTAAGGGCAGGGCAGTCTTGTGGTTTATGAAGGAATTTATGTGTAGTTGTGAGCTGAAGGGAGTAATAGGTAATGGGGGAATTCAAGCGGTATTTTTTTAGGGCAATACAGAGTAGAATGGTGACTGTAGCAAAATTTAGCAGTCTTGTTATAGCAAGTTTCTAATTTTGTTTTCAAGGAAGACTGCAGGTTGGTTAGTAAAGGTTTGGCTTAGGTTAGTGAGGGTAACAGGTAAGATATTGCTAATACTTTAGTTGGTAGGGAGAGGAACTTATTACATCTGTAGAGTAATCCAAGTTTTTATGAGTCTTGTGTTGATATGCAGATCGAATTTAAGGTTATCGATTATTACCCCTAACAATTTAGTATGGGTTACTAGCTCAATTTTGGTAGAGTTAAGAGAGAATATATTGAGGTCAGCTTTATTGGTAGGTATTTTTCTGTTGGGAGTAAAAATCATAAGTTTGGGGGGGGGGTGGCATTTAAAGAAAGGTGATTTTTTGTGAAGCCAAGTTTCCACAGTGGAAAATGCTGCTCGGGTAGTTTGGTGTAATATATTTGTGTTAGGAGCAGACTATCGTGGAGTCATTTGCGTACTGGACTAGAGAGACCGTTGGGATAGTTTGATGGAGATTGTTGATAAAAATGTTAAACAAAAGAGGGCTTAAAACTGAGCCTTTGGGGTACACCTGTAGGGTTGTGAAGATAATACAATTCTGTCATTTAACAGCATGATCTTTGTTAGAGCACTTTTGAACTAAAGTGACTGGGTGGATAGTCCTATGTTAGAGAGCTGGAAGAAGAGGACAGAGTGAGGGATGGTATCGAATGCTTTCAACAGGCCCAAGAAAAGGGCTGATACAATGTGTCCCGAGTCTCTGGCTTTGTTGACCATGTCTAAGAAGGATATTAGTGCAGTGACCTGGGCAGAACCCATGCTGAGTTGGGGAGAGGTTTTTGTTATTTAGAATGTAGTGTAAGAGGAGTTGTTGCACACATTTTTCAAGGATTGTAGAGATTGGGAGGGGGGGTACAGCAATGGGTCAGAAAGTAGAGATATATTGGTTGTTTGGCCACCTTTATGAAGTGGTAGGATGATTGCTTTTTCCCAGAGGCAAGGGATGTAGGATTATTGGATAGCTCTGTTAAGAATGCTAATGGGATAGGCTACTGCATCAGCAGCGATTTTAAGAAATTTGGCAGGAATTTTATCAGCTGAGTTTGAACAGGGCTTTAAATTCAGGAGGAGGTTTTTGATATAGGAGGTAGGAATGGGAGAGAGATTAAATTCTGGCTGGGAAGATTGCTGTGTACAGTTTGGAGGGGGGCTTGAAGAGGGAAGATATAAAGTAGTTGAGGTATTGGGGAGCTTCTGAGATAGTGTGTTGCAAGAGAGAAGAGGAGGGTATATGAATAGTATTATCTGGGAGAAATAAAGAAAAGGTAGCAGTAATGTTAGCAATAGTATCAATAAAGTAGGAGTTCAACATGCTGGCTATTTGTTCAGGAGGCATGTTGGGATGTGGGCAGGGATTGGATTTTGTGCCGGGGTTTAAGAGATTATTGATGGAAGACCAGAACATTTTTGGGTTGTTTTTTTCTATTTGTTTGCTGATTCCAGACGTACTGCTGTTTGTCTTTAGAGATGAGCTTTTCAGCTTTGTTTCAGAGCTGTTTGTAATGAATTGAGGTCCTATGGATTTTTAGATTTCAGACAGTTTTTCCATACTTTTTCCCTATTAGTCATGATTTCTTTGGTGGCTTTTAACTAGAGGGCATGGTTAATTTTGATTCTTTTAGTTCTGGTAGGAATCAAGCTATCCAAGATTTTTAGAAAGGAGTTAGAGTAGAGAGCCATCCAACAGAAGTGTTTTAAGACTATTCCAGTTAATGCTATTCAGGATTCTATTAAATGTTTGGGGGTTAAACTTTAAAGGATGAACAGGCTCAGATAGCGTAGGCAGGGAGGTGGTCACTAATGGAGTTGAACATGGTCCCAGAAATTATATACTTGGAGGGGTCTGACACAACCCAGTCTGAGATGGAACCTTTATTGGTTTTGTTGTTGTACCAAGTAGTGGTAGAGATTACTTGGGTAAAGTGAAACAGATACATGCTGGAGGGTAATTGGAGGATGTAGAAGCCCAATCGATGTTCATGTCACCTAGGATAATTGTTTCATTTTTTATAGTATGGGAAATCCAAGAAAGGTTATCTTCTAATACTGGTATGTTATTTCTTGGGGTGGGGGGGGGATGTATGACATTGATGCAATGTTTTCTAGGGCAGCTGATTTTTAGAAAGGAGATACCAGAATCTCAGCATTTTGGAATTGGGAATAGATTCTGTAAATGGCGAGATGTTGAGGGTATTGGGTAGAGATGGTGGCAACACCACCTCCCTTTTTATTACCTCTGTCTGCCCTAATTACACTAAAGTTAAGTGGGAGAACTCAGTGTCCTGTATAGTGGATTTTAACCAAGTTTCTGTAGCAGCTAGGTTATTAGTGTAGTTTTGAGAAAGCCAGTCATTCAACTCGGAGGTTTTATTACAGATACTTTGAAAATTTAGAGTATTTCTGTAAAGGGTTTTTGAACTTTTAGGGGAGTTAGGTTTTGAAGGGAAGAAAGTGGTAGAGGGCCCCAGGTTGGGGTGGATGTCACTGGAACAGATGAGGGAAGAAAGGGTATGGTAGAGATGTAGTATGATGTGTGATATCTTAGAGACTATATAGAGAAGAAAGTGGTATTGGGTATCTAATATAAGTAGTAGTTGATGGAGATAATTTGGGTTTTGGTGCATAGGAGAGTAGTAGTATAATATAAGCTAGGGCTAATATTGGAATAAGAATAATGAGCACAACATGTATGTTTGTTTTTGGAGGTAATGAGTTAGGATTTACTGCTTTTGCTTGTGTTAGAAGCAGGAGAAATAGGGAGAAAAAGAATAGGAGTATTTGTAGAAAGAGGGGAGACATGTTGACAGAGCAATGTAAGGAAAGGGGGTGAAGATTGTCAAAGAGGTAGTGTAGAGGAGGGAGTGGGGCGGGTGATTGCATGAGGAGCGAGGGGGAGTATATAGGAGAGTATAAATGTGATGAGGGAGTGTGTGGGAATGGGGGTAGGGTAGGGGAGCAGAGTAATCCCAAGTGTAGCGAGGGCAAAATCTGTCAAGCAACAAAACACCAGGAGCATTCATCCGCAAGCTGATACAGCTCAAAAGGTTAAAAAACAAACCATCATACAATAGCTTTTGTCACTGGCAGAGGCTTGTAAAACATTTTGTAGGAAAGCAAAGCAGGGTAGGGTCAGCATAAATTTCAAGTTGGCACCTATGAAACTGTTATCAGGCTTTCTAGTGATCAGCAGTCTCCAGGAAATAATGTCCCTATGCGCCTTCTCTCACCAGGAGCAAAACAGAAGCACTAATCCCAAGATGACTACTAAGAGGCAGAATGTGGGCTGTCCAATAATTGGTGGTCTTCGACCAGATGATGTGAATTTTTAAGGCAAGATGGAGAAATGGGTTAATATTCTAAGAGTTGCAGTGTGCATTAAGCAGTTAGATATGAAAGAGGGGGTAACTCAAGCTTTAGCAATCTAAGGGGAGAACCAGTAATTTTAAAAGAGCAAGATCGGATGAGGTATCACTTAGTATTCTGGCTGTATGGAATACAGTGGGATGGCCAATAAATTTAAATAGCTTAATGGGAGTGACTTCACAGTAATTTTTTGCTTACTGACAATAGCAAATGAAAGAGGAGAGGGAGGGAAATATGTGCTCAAATTAACATAAGAGGTGGGCAGCTAGAGAGAGAGTTGAGATAAAAAACACAACCACAGCAGCAGAGTAGGAATGTGAGGAAAATTTATTTCCTGTGTGACTCGCTAAAGAGAGAGCTCTGGTCTCTTTCTTAGTTTAAGTAAAATAAAAGGAAATATAAAATAAATAAAATATGTAGTTGGAAGCAGAATACAATTAAAATACAGTATAATGAAAATACACCACAATGTACAAATTAGAAGAAAGCAGTAAAGAAATGCAAATTACAAAAAAGCAATTTAAGAAAAGCAAACTGATCTTTCCCTCATGGCAGTCTATGGCAGAGTCTGAGCTTTTCCAGTAAACTTTTATCTGTTTTTTCTTCTCGTACATTTTTATATTTTTCGTATAGCATCTTAATCATTTCTTTTTTTGTCCTTTTACCTTTTTTATTACATAAAATAAATGTGCACAACTAGATTTTTTAAATTCAAACGACTACCTTCTTTTATTATAAATTCTGTCTCATCTCAGAGCCCCAAGTGATGGTAAATATTTTTGAACTACTCTCTTTCCATTTTAAATGTGCTGCTTTTTTCCCTAATGCATAAATACTCAGCATATATGCTTTTTTCTGAAGTAAAAACATTTCCATCTAGCTAACAATTTATTGGTTCCAGTATCTCTCTCCATTATGTTTAACTGCAGGCCAGATTTTTTATCAACTGTTAATCCTTATTGCAACTTCACTTATCCATCCTTTTAGTTTTTTTGTGATCTTAGAACTACATCATCTGCATATGCCATACATATCAGTAATGTAACACTTCCTTTCATCTCACATTTTGCCTCCCTCATTTCATACATGCATGTCTATACTACTGCATTTATTACTAATACAAATAAACACACACTCAGTGGACATCCCTGTTTTACTCCTCTGTTAATGTTTTCCCATCCATCCATCATTACTTGCACCCATGGATTTTTATATCATTTCCTTATTACATTAACATTTTTCTCCTATGTCATATGTCTCTAAAATCTGCCACATTGTTTCATGGCTTACTTTATCAGATGCTTTAGCTGTGTCGCATCCCATCAGTCTTCCTGCATTTTCTTCCAGTATCATCTCTACTACTGCTTTCACTGTAATTAACATTTCTTTCACTTCTGTTCATTTTAAACAATAAATCCCTTCTCCTACTACCTCGTCCAATACTTTCTCCATTTTATAGTATTTTCTTAAATATTTTATAGTCAGTATTTCCTGGTGTATTTCTATATTTGATTTCATTCTTTTTTATATAAATGTTATCACTCCACTGCCTATTTCTTCCCTTATACATTCCTTCATTCATTTAATAGTTTCAAAAAAAACTTCTATCTCATTTTTATTTATCTCCTTATATAATACTAATAACTTAATATCATCTAATCCTTGACTGTTGCTGTCTTACCCTCTCTACTGTTGCATCATTTTCTTTAAAAAAAAAATCCTTACTTTTGCATTTATTGGTTTCACTTTCCATGCTTTTTGCCCATCCAGTTCTTCCCTTTCATACATTTTCTCTGCAAAACATTCTACCACCTCATAACATCATCTTGCTTGTGGTTTATATTTCCTTTGCCATCTAAGATAGCATCCTTCCTTTTCTCATTTTTACTTTTCCTAAATAAGGGAATCCCCCCATCTTTCTTTTCAAGAAAAAAAAGACTCAACACCATTTTACTTTTTCTCTGTTCTTTTTATGCACATGTGTTTCTATTTCCCTTATTTCACTTATGTTTTCTGTTTCTCATAATTCTGTAAAATATCTATTTAATTTTTTCCACTTCTAAATATATTTTCTGAACTTGTATACTACCCACCACAGTGTCTAATTGTTATAAAATTGTCTCATTGTCGCATGATCTTTCCATAATATTTCTTTCTCCTTTTTAATCTCTGCAGTTAATCTTATCCCTTTCCCCTCCTTTACTATTTCCATGTCTTCCCCTATTTTAGCCCATATTGCACTATGTTCTGAAAACTTTGCCATAAGCAACACCCCCTGTTATTTCTTTTATGTCTTTAGAATAAATTATATAATCAGATTTGATGTAAAAAAAATCCCCTTTTATATGCCCATTCTCTATTTCCTACTTTTAAATCTGCTCATTATATTCCTTAACATCTTAATATCCCGTATTGTTTTTCACTTTTCTTAATTAAGGTTACAGTTAAAATCTCTTCCCATCACTATTGGCATATTTGCCAACACATTTTTTTATTTCTTCAAACAGCTGTAATTATCTCTGTTATTAGTATATGCATAAATCACTACTAATCTTATACATGTTTGTCTCATTCTCCTATCACGCATACTACCCTTCCTGGTGCTACTATTGTTACATTTAAAATTCTTATTCATTTTTTTTAAGAATTCCTATTCAAGAACATGTCTCATTTACTCCCAACCAATTTGCCTCCACCCATACTTCCTATATCCTTCTCCTTTTTTCTTTGTTACATCTGGTATCTAGAAGGCAAAAACATTTATTTTTTACACCATTCCACCACCACCAAACCTCTTATCACTTCTGATGTTTTTCACATTTAATGTTAAAAATTCCTGTATCATCTTTTCCTCCTTTGTTTTACTTCCAAATTTCTTCTTTTCCCTCTAATTCTCCCATCAATTGATTTTTTTGCTGTCTTATTCTTCTCCTGTCCCATGTTTTTCTTTCTAAAATTACAAATATTTTCTCTGCGTGTGTTATTCTTTGAACTGTTGTTTCTCCTCTAAGTTCCTCTTTGTTTAACCTTTCTTCAATATCTTCCCCCGTACCACTTTCTCTTTCAACATTTTCTATAATATTTTCTACTGTTTCTTTCTTCTGAGCTTTCCTTTTCTAAAATGGTACAGTCAAACCGGAGGTGTCCAAATTCTTTGCATTTTCTACCAAAAGGCTTATTTTTTTTACTTTATATTCCCTCTCCTCCCATTGGCTACACCTTTGTTTGATACAGTCTTGTATTAAACAATTTAATCTCCACTTAAATAACACACTTTGGATTGATCCCAATACCTATGAAATCCTCCTACCATTCACAATTATTGTATTTGAAATATGTTGAATTTTCCCAACCTTGACATCCATTGTTACTCTTACTTTGCAACCCCCCAGTCCATACACTTATTTCATCACTTTTGTTTTTAATTTCATGTACTTCAGTATGTGGTGAAAGAAAAAAAAATAAATTCATGCTCTTCTATATCTGAAGTCCTAAATTGCAATTTTTTTAAATTTTTTATTTTACATTTGTTAACTGGGGGTGTCTGAGCCGAAAAGGCCCTTTTTCAGCAGAGGCCTGAGGAGAAAAGCTCCACAAAAAAAATTAGATACATTTTCAAAGCAGTACAGTGATGAGTTCTATATAAGCAATTTGCAGCAAAGTGGGCAATTCTGTTATAGCTGGCTTCCATTTTGCTTAGTTCAGTTTTGTTGAGATTAGTTAGAATGGGAGATGCATAGAGTGGGGTGGATAGAAGTTGGGAGCGAGCAATGGCTGGTCTTGTGTTATTAGTAAGAAATGGTTTGATACGATAGAGTGACCCCAGTTTGTCATGTACTTTTTTAATAGTTAAGTTGAGATGACTATCACATTTTAGGTGGGAGTCTGTGGTTATTCCCACTAGCTTAGCCTGTGCCACTGGAGCAATTGGAGTAGCATTTGTGGAGTAGATAGTGAATTGGCTGTTAATGTTTTTGTTAGAACTGGTTATAACCATAAGCTGAGTTTTCTGTAGATTGTGAGGGTAAGTTGGGCTTTGGTAAGGTAGTTTTCAATGTCAGAGAATGCTAGTTAAGTTGTTTGCATGGTTGGTTTTGCTGCTGTTGTTGATTTGCCCAGAGATGAAGAAAGTGGGGGTGTTATGTTCTGACATTTATGTTGGAGCAGTTTGTGTTGGACAGGATGGATTTGAGCATGGGTTGGGGTGGATATCCCCACTTATGGTGAGCCTGGAGTTAAAATGGTTATACAGATGTTGGAGTTGGGTGTGGAGTGTGAGAAAGTGTTGTGTTTTTTGGAGTAGGAATGAGAGCATATGTGTTTAGTTCTAAATTGGTCCGTTATGTAGTTTTTGAATAACTGTGGGCAGATATTATTATAATGTGTTGTGTCTGTATACGAGAGTGCATAATGTAGTGTTGTGTTACTAAGTTTAGGGATATTGCTAGAATGATAACTTGTAGTGTAAAGAATTATGCGAAGACAGACTAGACTTAGTTGTGTGATAGTCATGGTTATAAAGTTTGTTATTTCTAGGTGGGGGTCTGGATATGAATTATAGGGTTGCACTATATGTGGATGGGGAAGTAATGTGGGTGATGTAAAAAATGCCTAGTGGGAATGAGAGTGATTGGGAGTATTTTGTGTGGAGCAAGTTGGTGTGGTATAATGTGATATGACTTGAGGAGCTGTGATTGGTGGAGGTGATGTGAGGGTGAGCTGTGGGTGTGGCTGTGATTGCTATAAATGTAGAAGTAGTGGGGGCAGGGGAGCGGAGAGAGACCGAGTGTTAGCGAGGGCGAACGGAGCAGGGCAGAGCCAACCAAGACAAGAGAAAAAAGTAAGCATTACTTTACAAATCTGAACACTTTAAACAAATTCCTGAGGTCTAATGTCTTACCGGCAAGCAGAATGTAATTGCTGAAGAGCACTTGTGTCCTGGTGGGAGACTAGAAATTTAAAGATGGCTCCATGCTCAGCAGGACTCTAATATAGACTTTGTATTGGGGGAGGGAGATAGCATAAGGGGTGTAAACCAGGTGAAATGCAAAGAAACCAGAGAGGCAATCAGTGGAAATCAGTGAAGGCCTTGGGGGGGGGGGGGGGGGTTGTTAAGTAATAATTCAAACTACCTGTAAAGTGGAAGAGAGAAGAGACAGCAAAGTTTATTAAGGTTGGGAGTGTGTCTTCACATTGACTTGCTGATTAGTAACCAGTTTGTGCACAGATTAGAGTAGGGAGATACATTAGCAGTGAAGGGGAATGTATAGAGATGCAAATAAACAGATGGGCCTCCAAGTGATACAAACTAAGGCAGAAAGCACTGAGAGGGCTACTTGATGGTTAATTTAGTCGCAGGGATGTGAATTAAATGTATACTGCCTATTGGACAGTTAGGATTACTGTACTAGCGGGGGTGGGGGGGTGGTGAGGACACAAGGCTACAACAGTCAGTTTTATTAGCAAGCTGAGAACTACTAAGAAATACTGCTAATGTAATAGCTTCACTCTCATAAAACATACAAGTAGAATGCCTGGTGGACTGACCCTGCTCTTGAGGCTCAAAATGTATATCCTTGTTTAGTTTGCAGTACTGATTCCTTCTTGTACTGTATGGGTGGGAGTGGTAGCCGTTGTTTTATTTTTAGTTGTAGTCCCATGCTCTGAAATAGTTTTTCCATTGTGCTACTTCATTTCTTTTTTCAGTCTCAGTCATACATTTTCTAAAAAGTTAAAGCTTTCAAATGTTGCTTCACAGAAATTTTCAGCTCCCAAATGAATTCATGCTCCTTATGTCTTTAATGTTAAATCCTAGTGGCAGAATAATAGTATCCATAATGTCATACCTGTTGAAACTGCCATCACTTTTACTTTTTATTCTTACCATTAGTAGCCTTTTCTGTGACTGTTGAGAAACTGTAACTGCTTGTCTTCTCTCAGTTCCGCCTTCCATTCTTCTTGCCCTGCTCTGTCTGAGAGCGACTTCTTTTATGTAAAAAAAAAAAAAAAAAAAAAAAAAAAGGCTAATCCACCAACCAAGAATACCTCCATTGTTTTTGCCTCTATTGCTCTTTCCTTAAGTGACATGGAATATTTTCATTCCACCTGAGTTACAATAAACCTGGGCAGATAAGACCTTGAATTTACCACCTCCGGAGTGTGGCATTGGTACTGGAAAAGGATTCCATACTCATGGTATGGGAGTAGAACCCACTGTCTTCTAGTCTTCCATTTTTTTTTTTTTTTTTACTTCGTCTTTTGGCTTCCTAGTACCATGAATGGACCCCATTCCTAAGTCAAGGTATGATTAAGGTTCATGAAATTAGTATTGTTTCTATCTTTGTTAACCAGAAGTGCTCTTCACAGCACCTGCAATGTGCCCATTAATGACGACTCTTGCAATTTGTATGGAGTTACATGTATCGGTAACATGTCCAAGTATGAATGTAAATTCTGTTTGATAAGACCTGTTGCTCATACTGCTGTTGGAACTTTCTGGGTATCCTCCTTCTACATTGTCCTAATTTCTGCCTGAAAATCCTGGTATTTTATGACTTTGTGTTTCTCTGTACATAAGGCGCTGTGGTCACTGGGTGTAGCAGTTTCAATGATCAGTGCTACTTTTGTCTTTTCCTGGACTACTGTATCCAGTTTTCCCACATCTATTGTTTGAACTGTTGGTAATGAGCGATCCCATGCGATATGCTTTGTCTCTTGTTTCCAGTGTTTTTCAGCTACCTCAATACTATAATGTTTGCACAATCCCCAATGCAACAGTCTTGCCATATTATTATGCATTTCAGTATGCAGTCCTTCTGCTTTCAGTATATCACAACCTACATTTGTCTGCTTCTCCCACATTTTCAATGGACTTTGTAAACCAACGTGTATGTAGTCCACTGTTTTGGGCCACCAATATTAACCTTTCATCTTCTGGTTTAAATTCACCTCTCCTTAACCAATTTTTTTTTTTTTTTTTTTACATTTGTTAACCGGGGAAGTCCAACTTGGAACAAGAGAGTTTTCAGTGGAGGCCCGAGGGGAAACCCTCCAGATGCATGTCTTTGTAATTCCTGTGTTCGATCTTGATCAACATGCAGTTGTTTCAAGAGTTTTCTATACTTGCAACTGTATTTATGCACTTTCCACATTTCTTCCCTTCTCATCTGATCCTTCACCTTATGTTCTTTCTTTTTTTGGCACATTCAGTTGCTGCCTGAATTTTATCTACTTCTGATCTGATTTCCTTTCCCGCTTGATGCTGATATGCTTCTGCTAAATTAAGCAGGGAAGTCATCTCAGACTTATTCACCTCATGTTCCAAACCTTTCATTATGTTTGGGTCTTATGAGGTCAGCAGATATGTATGCAGTCCCACGATTGCAGATCTGTACATGTAATCAATTTCGAGGAGGCCCATATTGCCTTCAGAATGGGGAATATGTAGTCTTGTATACACAGATTTTTATAAATCATTTGATGAGCTTGAAGCATCCTTGTTTTCTCATCCAACCTAACCAACACCTTTTGGGGACAGTCACTCCAGAACTGTAAGGTAGGACAGGAAGAACAGATTGCTTTATAGCTTGGGCTTTGTTCCTAGATGTCAACTCTGTTTTCAGCATTAATTTTAGTCTTCTAAAATATTCCTTACTAAGTTTTATTTGAATTTCTTCGTTTTATCGTTGATAATTCAGTAATTCCCACGTGTTTATACACTCCCTTTTTGCTCAAGTTCTTTTATATCACGTTCCTGTCCTAAACTGATGTTTTATTGCTGCTGCTGCTTTCCTGCTTTAAAGGTTGCTTTTGCACATTTATCAAGACTAAATGACACACTTATATCATCTGAAAAAGTTTTGACCACTTGCAGTTGTGCTTTCAGTTCCTCATCTGATTTAACTGTAAGATGAGAAGTCTTTACACTTTGTTTTCTGGGAGCCAAATTGTAGCCATGACCTAATCTCTTAAGTAGACAGCTTAATATGTTAACTGCTGACACAAGAGCAGTGGTGACAGTCACTCTGGAATATTCCCCTTTTGAATTTTTATCCCTGAAATTTTGTCCTTTATCACGGCTTAACTGCATAGTGGTTTCCCATTGTTTCATGGTCGCTGTAATGTAATCAATCAGTGTAGGGTGTATCTTATACATTTTTAAGCACTCTTTTATGTTATCCATGAATGTGGGATACTTTCAAATGTTTTTATAGTCTGTCCATGCCATACTTGGATTATTCCCTTTTTCAGTTTTCCATTATGACTTTAACAACTGATCCTTTTTTTCCATATTAATTTCTTTTGTTAGCCTTATGCTCTATTGACATGATTGAATTTTCTTCTAAGTGACTGTAAACGTTGTTGGCTTCAATTCCACTATATAGTTTATATGTCGTCAGAAGGCAAGTTGTTGGTCAGTATTTTAGTCACAGTGTAGGAGCATTGTTTTTCCTGTTGTTAACCAGGTTAGTGTCTGTTCTGCATTCGCATATAAATAGTTCTTACTCATGGCTAAATCTTAAAAAAACTGCACACAGCGAAATCCAACTTAGAAATCAAATGATAAAGTGTAATGCTGTACTGTGTACCAGATATCGAGACCACACATGAAATCACGGGCTAGTAAAAATACACATTCATTGTATTGTAAAATAAAGAAAATGGTTAAGCGCTTTCATCTACGCCAAGTGTTGACTTCATCAGAACACTAATTACATAATTAGGAGGATTTAAGTAACCACACCAATGGGAATTCAACTTCAATTAACATCATAAATATTAATAAACAGTAATAAATATTAATGTATCTGATTTAAACCTACAATCTAACCTATATCAATAAAAGCTCATGTCACAATTGTAAGACTGTAATGTCTAAAATGCTATATATTAAAAACTCCTATATAACTAAAAAATATAAAAATCACTAGATGTAAAAACATGTGTTATATAAAAACATGATAAAATGTAAAAGCTTCTCTCATAAAAAAACAGACATGTAAGACCAGCACTTTTTAAATAAATCTTGAACCTAATGTCCAATCACTAATAAGCTTACAAGGTAAGCCTAATGTCCTCTGCACGTCTTAAATTCTCGCTTCTAATACTGGTTTAATAGGAATATTGTCATTTAGTCCTGAGGGGTAATAGCATTTAATAATTGCCATTTAACTTCTTTCTCACCTAGAACTGCCTTTATATTTCCACCCCTCTGGTTTGATTTGATTTGTATCCCAAACTTAAATGTATGAAACTCCGTGCTCCCTTCCAAATGTCTGTATAATGCATTGTTTCTGTCCATTTTTCTAATGCTATACAAGTGATCATAGATCCTGTTTCTAAGGCACATGTCCATTTTGCCTACGTAAAAACTGGGGCAGTTTGGTGCACTTTGCCAAATACATGACATGCTGGGTATTACAATTACCTTTGCTGAATCTGATCTCTGTATGTATGTTCCCCAAGATTAAAGTTTCCTCTTCCAAAATAGCATGGCACTGGTTACAATTACCACATTTTTTGTGGATCCTCCTTTCTTATTGTATCCCACATTTTGAGTACATATTTCAAATTTTTTTTTCAGATTGTATCCTGTCTTATAGACAAACACTGGAGTGTCACCTAATTTATTGCACACTTCATCACATCTAAGGATGTTCCAATTCCTGGCTATAATGTCTTTTACTTCTTGTGCAAAGGTACTATTTATTAATATTTATGATGTTAATTGAAGTTGAATTCCCATTGGTGGGTGGTTATTTAAATCCTTCTAATTATGTAATTAGTGTTCTGATGAAGTCTACACTTGGTGTAGATGAAAGCACTTAACCATTTTCTTTATTTTGCAATACAATAAATGTGTATTTTTACTAGCCCGTGATTTCATGTGTGGTCTCGAGATCCGGTACACAGTACAGCATTACACCTTATAGCTTAATTTCATGGCTAAATCTTCATTTAAATATGTTAATACTTTTTAGCCAGAAGTTAGCTACTGCATATGGACCTAGGGATTTCCAATTAGGAGCTTTTTTAACTTTGTTTGAATCTCTCTGGTCATTACTTCACTCTTTTTCATATTCTGTACATTTGAACTTCTTATTCCTTACTTTTGTCCATTTAGCAGCTTTATGTTCCACCTGATCTTCATAGATATTTCTCCAAAATGTATCCATTTCTTCTTTTTGGTGGTGTTTCAATTCCTTTTGCCTCCTTTCCCAATTCTCTATAAAACTTTTTTGGGTCATCAATAAATCGTTTATTTTGTACTTTTTTTTTATATTTATCTGCATGTCTTCTACGTTTTTCTGCCTGTGCTATTTTTAGTTTGTTTGCAATAGTGCATAACAGATCCTGATCTGATCTGATACAGTGCATTGTGTTTACCACATCTACAGTGGATATAAAAGTGTACACACCCCTGTTAAAATGGCAGGTTTTTGTGATATAAAAAAATGAGACCAGAATAAATCATTTCATAACTTTTCCCACCTTTAATGTGACCTATAATCTGTACAATTCAACTGAAAAACAAATCTGTTGGGGGAAAAATTATAAATAAAAAACTTACAATAAGCTGGTTGCATAAGTGTGCACACCTTTAAAATACTTTGTTGAAGCACCTTTTGATTTAATTACAGCATTTAGCCTTTTTGGGTAGCAGTCTATCAGCATCGCACATCTTGACTTGGCAATATTTGCCCACTCTTCCTTACCAAAGCACTCCAAATCTGTCAGATTGCAAGGGCATCTCTTGTGTACAGCCCTCTTCAGGTCACCCCACAGACTTTCTATTGGATTTAGGTCTGGGCTCTGGCTGGGCCATTCCAAAACTTTAATTTTCTTCTGTTGAAGCCATTCTTTTGTTGATTTGGATGTATTATTGGGGTCATTGTCGTGTTGAAAGGGGAAATTCCTCTTCGGCTTTATAACAGATGCCTGAAGGTTTTGGGCCAAAAGTGACTGGTATTTGGAACTGTTCATAATTCCTTCCACCTTGACTAAAGCCCCAGTTCCAGCTGAAGAAAAGCAACCCCAAAGCATGATATTGCCACCACCATGCTTCACCTTGGGGATGGTATTCTTTTGGTGATGCAAAGTGTTGTTTTTGCGCCAAATACCTTTTGGAATTGTGACCAAAAAGTTCAACCTTGGTCTCATCAGACCATAACCCATTTTCCCACATGCTTTTGGGAGACTTGATGTATTGTTTTGTAACTTTTAGCCGGGCCTGGATATTTTTCTGTGTAAGAAAAGGCTTCCGTCTTGCAACCCTACCCCATAGCCCAGCCATACTGAGAATACAGGAGATTGTCACATGTAGTACACAACTAGTACTTGCCAGAAATTTCTGCAGCTCCTCCAGTTTTGCTGTAGGTCTCAGCAGCCTCCCTGACCAGATGTCCTTCAAGAATGCAACTGCAGTCATAACATGTGGGTTGTCCTGCCTCAGGCAGCCCTCGTTCGGCCGGATTCCAAAGTCTGGGTCCGACGTTGGCTGATGTCGCATTTCTCTCCGACGTCAGAGCAGCTGGAGTATATAAGCATCAGCCGACACCATTTTCTTCAGTCTTTCTTGCCGCGCGGTGCCCGAAGCAGAAGCAGTTCGCAAGTGCCGGTCGGTCAGCTCCTGTATTCTATGATACCGAAGTCATCAAAAAAGCTAAGTACCCCGTTGGGGACCTTTTCTTGCCTCAGCCGATGTCAGAAATTACTGAAAAAGTTAACAATTGTCTTTTTTGTGGTAAACAAATACCTCATAAGGATTTCCACTCTTTTTGCCTCCCTTGCCTGGGCCCAGACCATGACGTCTCGGCCTGTGTAGCCTGTGCTCGCTTCAACAAGCGCACTCTCAGGCGCCGGGCGGAGTTCGCTGAAGATTTTTTCGGCGATAAATTTGCTTACACCATGCCGTCGGATCTTCCGACATCGCAAACTCCCAAAAAGCGAAAAGACCGGGACCGACATCCTCGGCCCGCGTCTACCACCGACTCCACGCCAAAACCTAGCGCGAGTGCTCCGGTTCCCTCTGAGACGGTCTCTCCACCGCTCCGAACCGAAGACACCGCATTACCGACGGCTCCAATTCCAGACATTACTCCGACGCCAGTTATAGATTTTCCTCTGGATACCGAAACCGAGGAAATTCCCGAGACCATTGCTGTAGACAAGGTCACTCCTGCACGTGGAGCTGCCAGGCCTCCTATGGCCATGTCTATTAAGGCCTACACTAGGGCTAAGGCAGCCAGCAAAACAAAGCATATTACTTCTAAATCCTTACCTCAGCCGACTCCGGAGACACAAATTTTGTCCATGGCTACTGATTTAATTTCCATGATTAGAGGTTCACAGGCCCATCCTGAGAGAGCATCCCAGCCTCCTCCTGATAAAAGGCCCCGGGTTGAACCCTCTGACCCTACTCCTTCAGATGAAGACTCTGAGGGCTCTGTCCACTCTGATAGCCAGGAAGAGCTCTTCCAGACCTATGAGGACTTGGATGCAGAAGATTCCATCCCTTCGGCCTCCCCTCCTGAGGATATTTCTTTTGGGGAAGTTCTGCACACCATGAGGGAACATTTCAAGTGGCAAGGACAGGAATATTCTGATTCTAGGAAATGCCTTAGGACTTTCCTTAAGAAGCCTCAGCACAGGCCCTTAGCTATTCTTCCTGTACTTGATGTTCTGGATGATTTGTATTCCGACTCTACTGCTACCTCTGATTCTCTTCTTCCTGCTCCAGCCAAGCCAGACTGGTATTACAGGGTCCCAGAAACTCATTCCCATTTATTCAAGGCCCATACTGTTGATTTGGAAACTATTTCACAGGGGCCTAAAGGAGTTTCAGCCTCCACCTCAAAAATTCCTTTGCCCTCCAACAGGGAAGCGAGGTCATTAGAGAGATGGGGCAAAAAGGTTTACACATCCACTACCTTATCTATGAGAGCTTTAAATTGCCTTTTTCATATGTTACAATATCAGGATTATCTCTTAGAAGATTTACAAAAAACATTAGCTTCTCCTGATCCTTTAGACAGGAAGACTTTGCAGGAAGCTGTACATAACACTCAGCAAGTAAGCAATCACTTCCTGCAGTGTGGATATGATGCACTGGAAGCTTCATGTAGGGCAGCTATGACAGGGGCAGTGATTCGTAGACATGCTTGGTTAAAAGATCAACCTCTACCAGATCATGTAAAAGCAAAGCTTCTGGATGCACCTTTGGAAAAGAACAAGCTTTTTGGTGCAAATGCTAAGGATGTGTTAAAGACCATCGAAGAAAAAGCAAAATCAGTTCAGACTGTGAAAGATTTCCTCCAGGTTCAACCCCCCAGGTTCAGTAGGAATTGGCCCTCAAAAAACTGGTCCTTTCCTAATCCAGAAAAGTTTCAAAGGGGTAAGAACAGATGTGGCCGAGGAAGAGGCCCTTACAGGGGACGACAATGGCAGCCAGGAAACCAAAGAAGTGATGCAGGGGTTTCACCTGCCCAACAACCACAAACTCCATGACTTTCCTCTACTACCGCCTACCAGGGAACAACTAGAAGCTCCCTTGGGCGGGAAATTATCTCTGTTTGCAGAAAACTGGCACAGACTGACAAAGGACAAATGGATTTTGGACATTATAGACCGAGGGTACAGGTTTCATTTTCATACCTTACCAAGAAAACAAGGCATGCCAAACCTACCACAAAACCAGAGGGCAGAGGCTATCAAGCAAATCACTCTGCTGACTCGGATGAAAGCAATAGAAAGAGTTCCACAACAAGAACAAGACCAGGGGTTTTACTCAAGACTGTTCCTGGTTCCAAGAAAGGAATCTCAATGGAGACCAATACTGGACTTGTCCGCATTAAAAACCTTTCTCATAGTACCAAAGTTCAAAATGCTGACTCTACAGCAACTCCTTCCCATGCTGGGCAAGGGGTCTTGGCTGATTACTCTGGACCTCAAGGAGGCATACCTGCATGTCCCTGTCAGACACAGCTGCAGAAGATACCTCAGATTTCTTGCAGGGCCAGATCATTATCAATTCTCAGCATTGCCATCTGGCTTATCTACTGCGCCCAGAGTATTCACAAAATGCCTGGCTTCAGTAATTGCTCATTGCAGGCTCCAGGGGATACAAATTTACCCATACCTGGACGACTGCCTCATACAAGCGGACGACAAATTGATGTTGACAAAAAACCTGGATTATGTCATACGATTACTTCAAGCTCTGAGATACACAGTCAACTTCCAAAAGTCAAGACTGCAGCCATCCCAGCAAATAATCTTCTTAGGAGCCAAACTAGACACAGCCTCTCAGATGGCTTACCTGACAGAAGACAAACAAGAGAAGTTAACTCATTACTTCAAAGGTTTAGCAAAACTCACCCAGATGACTGCAAGGAGATTCCTACAGGCCCTGGGTTACATGGCATCCTGCATTCTCCTGGTTCCATTTGCAAGACTACACATGAGAAAGCTTCAATGGTACCTAAAAAGCATTTGGTCTCAACACAGCAACAACTTGGAGACGATCATTCCGCTCATTCCATGCCTACAAAAGGAATTTCTATGGTGGGCCTCGGTGAGCCAGGCAAACACAGGTATGTCATTCAAAAAACCACAGATAACACAGACCATGACCACAGACGCCTCAGACCTTGGATGGGGCGACATGGAAGGCAGGTGTATACAAGGACAATGGTCTCCAAAGGAAACACATCTGCATATAAACCAAAAGGAAATGCTGGCAGTAATGCATGCCATCGAGGCTTTTCAACACCAACTCCAGCAAGGCCATTTACTGATACGGACAGACAACACCACTGTGATGTGGTACATAAACAAGCAAGGGGGCACCCACCCTTACCCCCTTTGCAGACTGACAATGCATCTTTGGGAGAAATCACTGAGTCTAAACATCCAGTTACAATCCCTGTTTGTCCCAGGAAAAGACAATGTATTGGCGGACAGCCTAAGCAGGAATTTCACAGATCCACATGAGTGGAGGTTACATCCGAAGGCCTTCAGACAACTCACTTCGACATGGGGCAAGCCAGAAGTGGACCTATTTGCCTCTCATCTCAACCATCTTCTACCAAAATTCTGCACAAGGACATACCATCCAAAAGCTTGGAAAATAGATGCCCTCTCATTCAACTGGAACTCACTAACAATCTATGCATTCCCACCTCTGCCACTGATGACCTCAGTATTACTAAAGATCAAAGCAGTGAGACCCAAGGGAATAATAATAGCTCCGGACTGGCCAAGCCAACACTGGTACCCACTACTACGGAGCATATGTCACACCAGGAGGTGGGCCCTTCCCCAATGGCCTCTACTTCTGACTCAACACAACTTCAAAACAGTGCATCCAAATCTACAGACACTGCAGCTAACAGCCTGGGAGATCCCATAAATAGCTTCAGCCTATCTCTCTCCAAGGAAGTTCAGCGGATACTAACAGAGGCTCGAAGACCCTCCACCAGAAAGGTTTACTTAGCAAAATGGAAAAGATTCAGCAATTGGAATACCAGCAAGGGACATGATGCATCATTGATGAACATCCCACTCATCTTGGAATATTTGGCAGATATGTTAAAGAACGGTCTCTCATATTCCTCCATAAAGATACATGCATCTGCTATTTCAGCTAGATACAACACTGATCCTCCTGTTTTTTCACACCCTTTACTAAGGCAATTCCTCAGGGGAATCAAGAACATTAAGCCACCAAGAAAGGCCCCAGTGCCAGCCTGGGACCTCAATTTTGTCCTAGAAAAACTGACTCTACCTCCATTTGAGCCAGCATCTTCAGTTGACTTGCAATTTCTCTCTTGGAAGACAGCTTTCCTGTTGGCAATTACATCAGCAAGAAGGGTTTCGGAGCTACAGGCCCTAATGGCAATACCACCCTTTATTATTTTTCACAGAGACAGAGTTTCATTAAGGACCAACCCTACTTTCATGCCAAAGGTGGTATCTAGGGTTTATTTAAATCAAGCAATTCATCTGCCTGCTTTCTTCCCCAATCCTGAGAACAAGGGGGAAAGACTGTTGCATACCTTGGACATTCACAGACAACTTCTTTACTACCTGGACAGAACCAAGGCCAGTAGGAAGTCTGAGCAACTTTTTGTAGCTTACGCCTCTGCAGTCCAAGGAAAAGCAATTTCAAAACAAACTATTTCAAAATGGATTGGACATTGCATCAGATTCTGTTATTCCTTTCATGGAAAGACTGTTCCAGACAATGTGAGACCACATTCCACCAGAGCTACAGCCACCTCTACAGCATTCTTAAGAGGGGTGCCTACTAAGGACATTCTAGAAGCTGCTACATGGAGCTCCGTGCATACATTCTCCAAACACTACAATCTCCCTCTATATTCCAGATCCAGAGCAGGCTTTGCTTCGGCAGTCCTGCAGGGTTTTATTGCCACACCATCTTTTTCCTAGAGCATTCCTCCTCCCCCAGCTAAGCTATGGTATTCTACCCACATGTTATGACTGCAGTTGCATTCTTGAAGGACATAGTACAGTTTTGTACCTACCATAAATGTAGATGTCCGATAGACATGCAACTGCAGTCGGATTTTCCCACCCTCCATACCCCTCTATGCCTAGGGTCCACTCCTATCCCTGTTTCTCTTAGCTGGGGATATCTGTTATGGTGTATTTGTTTTATTGCTCATTTATTTGTTTGGAATCCTGTTTTTGTCTTCCAATTTGATTACAGCCTTCCTTGGAGGGCACCTGGCATCTGGGGCAAGAAACACTGAAGAAAATGGCGTTGGCTGATGCTTATATACTCCAGCCGCTCTGACGGAGAGAAATGCGACATCAGCCGACGTCGGACCCAGACTTTGGAATCCGGCCGACCGAGGGCTGCCTGAGGCAGGACAACCCACATGTTATGACTGCAGTTGCATGTCTATCGGACATCTACATTTATGGTAGGTACAAAACTGTACTTTTCCTTGTCTTTTCATCAATTTTGGAGGGACGTCCAGTTCTTTGCAACATCACTGTTGGCCCATATTTTCTCCACTTTTTGATGACTGTCTTCACTGTGTTCCATGGTATTTCCAATGCTGTGGAAATCTTTTGTACCCTTTTCCTGACTGATACATTTCAACAATTACATCCCTTTGATGCTTTGTTAAGCGGTCTGCGAACCATAACTTTTGCTATAGCAGACAATTGAGTAAATGCCAGGAAAATCTTACTAGGACAGCTGAACTTTATTTTGGGTTAATCAGAGTCTCCCTAATTGATGGTAGGTGTGTACCCAAAAAGACTAAATGTAATTAAATCAAAAGGTGCTTCAACAAAGTGTTAGTTTAAGGGTGTGCACACTTAATGCAACGAGCTTATTGTACGTTTGTTTTTACATTTTTTCCCCTAACACATTTGTTTTTCAATTGAATTGTACAAGTTATAGGTCACATTAAAGGTGGGAAAAGTTTTGAAATGATTTATTGTGGTCTCATTTTTTTATATCACAAAAACCTGGCATTTTAATAGGGGTGTGTACAATTATGTCCACTGTATTTTTCTAAGTATGTTTGTTGATCTTTTCCCTCTTCTGTACTCTTCTAACAGTGACACTTCTTGCCATAATTTCTTTATAGTTTTCTGTTTGATACTTCTGTGACAAAGGGGGATACTGCCAGCCCAGCTAGCTGGAATTTTGTAAATAATTGTACGTCATTGGTGAGTATTGAAATGATTTGTGTAAGATGCTTGTGTTACAAATATATTAGATCTGTGTCTCATGTATATCAGACTGGTTTGTACAGACATGTGTGTTAAAAAGGCATTTTATAAAGTGCTTGTGTATAAAATGTAAACCACAGTGTGCCCTACTGGAAAAGAACAGAAATGTACATGCACTATTGTAACTGTTTAAATGTATATCATTTAACACTTGAAACTGGAATACAGGATGTTAACTTCAGAAAAATAACTGAAATTAAATAACTTTATGGCTACGCCATAAAAGATGGAATTGCTCAGTTTCAATGCAGCAAGAGAGACTATGTCTAAAACTAGGAAACTTTCTGTGTTGTCTTTAGGGTGAAGTAATTACTAGTCTTGAAATGTGAAGGAATGTAATTGTTTTATGACTTCCCAGCATCTGCCAAATATCTGAGGTTTATGTATTTTCACAGGTAGATGCTAAATACTGACAGCTTCCAGCAGTGGGGTTTCACCTGGGATAGAGTCAGATGACAAGAAATTGTCATTCTGCAAGCTATCCCAACAGTAATATTTGAGTTATTAATTTGATAATTCTCTGAGATGGCGCATTCTGTATTCTGTCTTGGACCTGATAAGAACCATTCACCACACATCTGCCTTGCTCTGTAAGTTTCTAGGGAATAGTAATTCTCTTAAATAGTCAGGAATATAGTGAAGCTTAGTTTAGATATTTTTCTGTATTTGAAACTGTCCTGCAGTGTTGTTTTAAATATTTCCTGTGGTTTAGAACTCTCGTGTCACTGTGAATATAAAGCAAGCATTTTCTTGTTCTTTCATTATTTATTATTAAATATATTTAAACCTTCCATTGTGACTAATCTGTGTAGAGATATTTACGTTTTGAGAGTGCTTGCATGTTTATTTGGTGATGCATTGTGGGTCACTCCTAATAACACAAATGGTAGTTTGACCAACAGTAAGGTTAATGTTACACAATAAGATTGGACACCCTTTGTTAAGAGCCTTAAAATAGCTGATGAGTAGTTGGCTGGTGGCAGTGATAACTACCTTATAGCCTGGGCAAAAGAGGGCATAGCTATTAAACCTGTGCCAGCCTTTCCCAGTTTTGTGTGTGTGTGTGTGTGTGTGTGTGTGTGTGTGTGTGTGTCTAAATCAAACCTCCAAGAGTGTCTTTCAGCTACTTGGGCAGTGACACAAACTCTGGACAGAGTGAGTGCTGGAGGTCATGGCTTGGTTACTCAGCTGAGGTCTCATCTCTATAGCTGTGCCAGTGGGGGGAGTCTTACTGCGGATCTGGAGAAAGAGGGAGAAACCAGCCCCGGACTGACTGTGGGTCTCTGTGTGCTCTTAAGCAAAATTGCACTTGATGCAGACAGCTGCATCTGGAAATACTGTGAGTTTACTTATCCTCCCAGTTACCAGTGGTGAGGATTGAGGCTCCTTGATTACTGGTCCAGTGGTGGGTCATCACAACTTCCATAATGACATTTGATTTCTCCCCTTCCTGTATCTTACTGCCCTGTATTTTTGTGGTAAGACTTTATTATTAGTTTAGCTGCATAGTAATATCCTATTTACTATTGCATGAATCTGTATATGAACAGCTGTCATTACGGTGTTCATTTGTTTTATCAAACTTCTAGCTTTTTGGGTTTTATTGACTTTCTGTAGTCTATTTCATTGATCTTAATGTGTCTGTCTATCTCTATTAAATCAAGCAACTCTTCTCTTAGATCAGTTTCTTGTAAACTGAGGGCACATTCTTTGTTCTGCATTTCCTGTGGGCATTCTATAGAAAGTTCCAGAGCATCTTCTTGTGCCACATTCTCTTCAGTTTCATCCTGTCATCCGTTTCTATTTCATATGGGAACTCACTGGCCTATCACTCTCCAGCACTGACTGTGTCTTTTAGTCTTCCATCATTAAAGGCAAATGTGCTGTCTGTTATAACACTGATTAGCTAAGCATTGCATCAACATTCATCATAACATCTATCAGAACTACCTTCTGTAGAAACAAAATCAGTGGTAACGAAAAATGAGAACATCTTCAGCTGGAAAAAGCAGCAGCAGAAACATTTTTGTGGGGCCAGGCCCCTGTGTCCTTTACACCCCCAACATTTCTAAGTAAACAAACTCATTGAATGCACAGCCTATGGTATCAGGAAATTTTTCCTTATCCTCTCCCTGTTCTGTGACCTCATTTAAACAGCTCTTTTTGACAAAAACACAAACTGTTGACAGTCAGGGTTGCCACCTTTTAACAAGGGCAAAGTGGGGCATGGGGGTGTGGTCAACAGGATAGAGGTGTGGCCAACATGACACTGGCCACACCCCCACCACATCACCAGAGTTGTTAAAGGAGATGCAGTATTAGTTATGGATGCAACATTGTGACATTACAGCATACTGAAAACTCAAACCATTTAAATGAAGTGAGCTATTACTGCACACACACTAATCAGTTGTAACAATAAATAAACTTTAAAGGAATGAAAAACACACTAATTAAACAGACACTTGTTTATTTAAAAAGTAAAATTCATAAACCAACCATTGCTATTCAGAAAGAAAACTTAAAAAATCTACATACCACATACAAGCCAAGTATAAAATTAAGACTTTTTGTCAATTAAAGCTAAAGCAAAGAACACAAAACTACATACCCTAGTACTACATATGCAGCCTAGCAAATTAATGCTAAACAAAGAAAAACACAAAATTACGAACTGCACCCTAGTACTTTATACTGCACACTAGTACAATAAATCACTTTTTTTTAAAAGTGTATTTTGAATTTGATTTTATGGCTTGAAGAAGGGCCCGATTTGAAACAATATTTGAGTAAAAGTCACAACATTTCATCTGGTAATTTACACTCATCATTAGTTCAGCTTTTAACAAGTCCACACTACATCGGTTTCACACATCTGTCCATTTACCTTTCACCAATGAAAAAACTCTTTCTGCAAATGTGTTTGAGGGCGGTATAGATAAAACCCTAGCAATGACCGGATAGAGTGTAGTCAGTTCAGGCCCTTCTTTGAAAAGCTTCAGCCACTTCTCTCCTGGGGTCAAGCTTGTGTTACATAACTGTTCGAGAGAGGGCCTAATTGCCAAGTAGTCCCTAAAAAGATAATCTTCATCTACATCCTGCAGACTCAGGGCAGTGGTCACATTAAGCAAGTCACTGAAGGCAAAGAGCTCCTTTAGAGATAATTTAGATAGTGTAAACAAGTAGTTGCTTTCAGTATAATCATACCACTGCTCCAGGTATTTCACTGCTGTCTCCAAGAACACAATGAAATCTCTTTTCAGTTTGTTAGCAGAAGTGCTGTTTAATGTGCTCATAAGTGCCCTAAGTTTCCCTCCAAAGAAAGCACCTTCAGCTCTTGCCTGCGGTTTTTGCTTCAGAGAGACCATTACACAAAAAGTTTCCATGGCAGTAAGTGCTGATTTTTCTAATGTACTTATATGTTCATGAAAATCAATAAGAACAGCACAGAGAAAGTGCAAATAGTACTGGTGCAGCGTAGGCAATTCATTCTCACCATGTTCATTAGCTGAAAAGTACTGCCATATCTGCCGGGGGGTCTCCTCTTCTCCCTGAGAGAGGAAATAGGACTGTAGCACTGGGAGATTTTTCACTACTCTTTCAATGGCTGGGAGTAGTGACAGCCACCTTGTTGGCACATGTCTTAACGGACTCTCAAATTCCATGCCACAAAACTCAAAGAAGTCTTTCAAGTCTCTGGTCCTTGTGGCAGAACCGGAAAAGTGGCTGAAAAGTCTCATTACAAATGCTTCCACATCGTATGGTAGTTGTGCTGCAGCTTTTTTGGCTGCATTGTGAATGATATGGGCAACACAGTTAGCTTTCTGGAGTGATGGGCACTTTTGTTTTAATCTGGTATACACACCAGATTTCTTCCCATAGTTCACACTGGCATTATCAGCCCCATAAGCTGAAATATGGTTCCAGGGCAAGGAATGCCTTTCCATAATGTTGGAAATTTGCTGTGAAATAGCCTGTGCCGATTCATCAGGGTCTTCATAGAAGTCCAAAAGGCCATTCACCACCCCTTCTTCTTTAGAAAATACCTCACAACAAGGGGAAATAATTTTATGTTCCCCTTATTGGAAGCATCTGATGAAATTGCAAATGAAGTACCTGGTTTTTGAAGGTCATGCAGGAGGCATTCCAATGAGTGTGGTCCCAAAACATTTTCAACTATGGCTTCAGCCTTGGTTCTGCCACAAGATAGTTTCTTTGCAGTGTCTGAGTCACTGTACAACTGGCTGGCCAACTTTACTGCACAGTCCAAGCTGTTATACGAAATATTGTGCTTAACAGCATGGAAAACCTCAGAGGCTTCTGCTGCAATGATTCTAAGTTCTGGTCCCTCAAGGTTTGCGTTCCTTGCCCACTTTGTCATCAGGTGAGTGGATTTAGCTTGAAGAATGGCAGTCTTATGTTGTTCAGTTGCCTCATGACGTGCGACATCATTTCTTCCACCGTGGGTCACTAGAAATTCTCTCTTGCAGTACCTGCAGAATGCTTTGACATCAGTGCATCTCTCGATCCAGTCAAATTCCGTTTTCCAAACGTCCTGCCACTTGCACATTCTCTTGCTGCTGGTTGACTATGATGAAACTGCTGCTCTCTTCATGCTTGAATCTGTACTTACCTGATATGCAACATATTTACCAACACTGTTAGGGTTCAGTAACATACTGCTGCACAGCACAAATGAACTCGCTTAATTGGCACACAAAAGAACTGGCTCAAAAAACATTGGCATGCAAAAGAACTGGCTTGAAAAAACATTGGCACACAAACGAACTGACTCGATAAACATTGGCATGCGAAAGAACTGGCTTGAAAAAACATTGGCACACGAAAGAACTGTCTCGAAAAACATTGGCATGCGAAAACTGGCTTGAAAAACATTGGCACATGAAAGAGCTGGCTCGAAAAACATTGGCATGTGAAATGGCTTGAAAAACATTGGCATGTGAAAGAACTGGCTTGAAAAAACATTGGCACATGAAAGAACTGTCTCGAAAAACATTGGTATGCGAAAGAACTGGCTTGAAAAACATTGGCACATGAAAGAGCTGGCTCAAAAAACATTGGCATGTGAAAGAAATGGCTTGAAAAACATTGGCATGTGAAAGAACTGGCTTGAAAAAACATTGGCACACAAAAGAACTGGCTCGAAAAACATTGGCATGTGAAAGAACTGGCTCGAAAAACATTGGCATGCGAAAGAACTGGCTGGGAACACATTGGCATGTGAAAGAACTGGCTTGAAAAAACATTGGCATGCGAAATAATGAGGAATGGAGCAAAAAAGAGTTAACAAACAGTTTGAAAAAGGTCAAATAGTAAATGAGGTAATGTAGGGGGCATTTTGGCCATTAAAAACTAACATTAATACAGCTTGTAGAAAATGAAATGCATTATTTTTACCACTGAACATGCCCACCTCACCCCACCCCTCAAGACAAAAAAGTTAACCACGTTCACTGAACCAAAAGACAGTAAAATGAATGAGAATGCACAGTGGATACCATAGACCTAATTTAGCTTTTGACCACAGCAATTAAGAAATGTATGGCACTAATTTACACAGCGCAATGATCTATTAATGAACATGCCCAACAGCAGCACTGGTCGTAATCGGATTATAATGAAAATAGTAAATAAGTATGTTGAAGACATCACTAAAACACAAAATACAAACTTTGCTACTTATAGACTCAAATTACCCTGTAACAACAACATGGTTTAGCACAATCTCAAATGCATTGCATTAACTTCTGAGCATCCATCCACAAAAAAAAAATAAACGGGAAAAAAGTCCATAAACATTTTAACTTTTAAAAATACTTCTTGCAAGAGAAGTAACATAAACTACAATGTACAGCAGACTCCATGGGCTCCTTTTACCTCAAAACATAGCAATTAATCCAGCACAGCAATGCAATAAACAGGCCCAAGTAAAAGCAACACACCCATATTCACATTACAAGCAAAGCAGTACATTTTAACCTTATTAAAAATGCATAATAAATTAAATGCACACATTTACAAGTATAAATGAAAACCATCTTGAAACAGCTTCGGCAAATTGGCAACATGTACCTACTAGAATAATAAATGAATTACATTAACTGTTAACATTCCCCCTCAAAAGGGAAACTTGTACCACATAGACATGGACTTGCAGGAACAGGAAAAATTAACTAAACAGTATATTGTAACTTCCTGAAAACAGCATTACAGTGCACATTTCCATACAAAAAAGTGCAAACTATGCTTGAACATTTCCTATCTGCAAACAGACAATACCCAGAAAAAGCTACGACAATAGAAATGCGTCACACTAAATTTATATTTCACTGCCCCCCAACAGAAACAAACAACTTCTATACACAGTTCAGCCTTTTAAAAGTAATGCTTCCAAATCATACCCCCAAGAATAACAACAATTACATATACATTCAGGTTTTATATCTTTAAAAACTACTACTCAAAAAATATCAAAATAACCACTACACAGATTTAAATACTGCGTACTGCACCCACCATCTACCTCTAAACATTAAAAAAATTAAACCACAATATATTCCCATTTTAAACTAGTACTCAAAAGTCTCAAAATAACCACTGCACTGATTTAAATACTGCATACTACATCCCCATCTACCTCTAAACATTATAAACTTAAATAAAGCACACTATTCCCATTTTAAATAACTAAAGCCACAAAATGCAATTATCTACCTACCACTCAGTTATTGCTGGGCTAGCTTGCTTCCTTCCTGCTGAAATGGCTAGTTGGTTGTTCAAGCAGTGGCTGGGCTGGCTGGCTCCCTTGCTGGCTTCCTTCCTGGCTGGCTGGGCTGGCAGGCAGGCTCCCTTGCTGGCTTCTTTCCTGGCTAGCTGGGCTGGCAGGCAGGCTCCCTTGCTGCTTCTTTCCTGGCTGGCTGGCTGGGCTGGCTGGCAGGCTTCCCTTGCTGCTTCTTTCCTGGCTGGCTGGGCTGGCTGGCAGGCTCCCTTGCTGGCTTCTTTCTTTCCTTCCTGGCTGGCAGGCTGGCTTGCTTCAATCCTAGCTGGCTGGAGATAGAAATCAGATCTTTCGCAGCTGCTATAGAGCTTAGTGCTCTACAGCTGCGACCTTTATGGGGCTCTTCAGAACAAGTTCCCGCCCCCTCCAATGCCTGCAGCCAATTACTGTGCTGCATTACCACCCGGACCTAGCAGAGAATCCCTCTAACTGCAGGTCCGGGTGGTGACGTAGCCGCATTGCCGTGGAAAAACGGCAGTATTTTCGTCTTTTCCACGGCAATTGATTTGAATTGTGATCGCAAAGTGCAAAGGGGAAAAACGGGACTTTTAAAGTCCCACGCTTGGTGACTGCGGGAAGCGGGATGAGAGGCCTCAACCCGTGAGTGTCCCGCTGACAACGGGACGGGTGGCAACCTTATTGACAGTAGCTTGAGTTCCACCAAAAAACAGCTTGAAAAAAGTATGGGAACCCATCAAACATCTCTTCCATTCTTTTTGTTAACCCTTTCCACCCATCTATATAAATAAGTTCCAAATTTTACAAAAAAAGTCAGTATGTATGTTACTTTTTTTTCTTTCAGACAGTATGAAAAATGCCATATGTATTTAAGCGCCTCTCCCTCTTTATTTCCTTTTCCTCATGATCTCTATTATTTTTGATTCGGTGGCTCCTACTTCATTTCAGTCTCTCTGTAGCCAGTGCCAAGCTGTCATTCACCCTAGAGTACCTCAGACACCACTGGGGCTACTAACAGAGTTCCTCTCTGATCTTTACAGAGTAAGGAGGATGTTCAATACACAAATCAACTGCTGCAATTGCCTTACCCCATGACTGGCCAACTTAAAAAGTTGAAGGCCATCTTCCACCTGTTACAGCTGCAGGAGCTTGAGCCAAACACCATATAAAGCTTGTTGGAGTCAATAATCTTCAGAGCTTTTTCCTGCCAGATTGTGTTTCTTTGGTGGACCCTGCAGAACTGTCAGTTGACTAGCGATCCATCCAAGCTGGGATGGTAAGATCCCCGTTGGGAAAACCTTCCACAAATTTTATTTTTGCGGCAAAGTTACATTTTTTCTAAAATATATTTAGGTAGAAAATGTATTGATGTACTTCTATATCACTGTTGCAATATTTTTCACCTAAGTGATCTCCTGCCCAGGATAGCGCAATTTCCAGCCAGTATACCAATACGTTTAGGTCTTATAGCCTCCGTACATCACACGTATGCTCCTGTTCAAGGAGTTAGGGTATAAAGGTGACATACGGACGCAAACACTGAAAACTACTTTGTCGCCAGTCTGAATGCTATTGTCAAACATTGTTCTAAACAGCCTTCTGCTGTGCTGGTTACCAAGCCATTTTCAGATTTGGGGCATCTTATCTCCTTTTTCCATTTTTGTATGGTATTGTGTTCGTCATCCAGAAAGGGAAAAGGTCAGTGTAGGAGACAGATTCCCCATGAATACAATCACATCCAGTGTCTTTTTTTATTTGCTGCTTCCCACAACTATATGCAGTGCTGTATCTGCCAGGTGTTTGTGCCTAAGATCCTATGCAATTGTCTCTCCTTGTCCATATAGCTCGAGAATCAATGACTTAAGCTGTTTTCTTAGGGTGCTATGGTGGAATCTTCCCCATTCCAAGAGCCAGCCATCTGCCAACAAAAGGCCAAAAAGGTTAGGCCGATTCAGTTTCTGCACAGCCTCCTCTAGATGTGTCTCTGGAGGCTAGTGAAAGCCCTGAAGACCACCCAGTGCTTGCTTCAGATTCTTCTGCTGCAGCCCTGTTGGTGGCCGGCATCGATCTGAATTCTCCTAGATGCTCTGGGGCTTTTTCAATGTCTCCACTTGATATTGAGAGGGAACCTTGACTGATGTCTGAGGGACTGAATGGGTTCCTCAGGATTTTTAGTAAGTGAGGAAATACATACCACTGTTATTGAGAGCTGTCAAGGGTCTGACCCTCTGAGTTTTTTTTCGGGCAGACATCCTGCAGAAAAAGAAACTGAAAACTAAGCATATCTCCCTTGTTAAAGATCCCCAACATGAATGGCAGGGTTTTACTTTGGGTCTGTTTTGATGTTTTAATGGCCTTGAAGCCTCCTCAAGGGGTGTCTGTCCCTGCTTCCCTTGGTCTTCAACTCCTGTTAAGAGGCCTAGGGAACTGGATTTCTTGGAAGAAGACTTGCATTCTGGAGAAGAATCCCTGGCTTATTCTTTCCAGATTCCTTCCCCTGTGGACTGTGGTTTGGAGAAAGAGGATTCTTTGAGTCCAGACCCCCTGTTGGAAGAGTTGTCCTTTGGAGATAAAATAGTCCATGTGTGCAATAGTTAATGGGACTGTTTCCAGGTCTCGGACATTGAGAAGAGGTATTATGAGCTACTACAAATGAAGTCTTCCAAACCATCAGGTATCCCTGCTATTCTGGCTGCCTTTTTTGGACACCTTTATGATGACTCTATAGCACCTGCCTCTTGCTCTTTTGCTCCAAAGGAACCTGATAAGTTCAACAAGATGCCTGAGGCTGCACGTTTCTGTAAGTGTCCTCCTGCTGGTCCTACTAAGCATCTTCCTTCTGATAACAATAGTTGGGCCATGGACAGTTGGGCAAGTTGCTGCCACACTGTCTCTTAGGTTAATTAATTATCAGACTGATAATACAAAGTATGTTTTGGCCCTCATTTCTTGGGTATCTAATGTGGTGTTGTCTGCCCTTACTGATCCTGATGTGAGGGCTTCTACTTGTTCCCTGCTGGAGTCCGTCACTCAACAAAATGCAGCTGATGCTTCTTCCAGGGCTGCTGCTTTTGGTCTGCTGATGATGCATTATTCTTTGCTATGATTTTGGGCTTTTGGATGCACCTCTGGATAACAAAAGTCTTTTTTTGACCGCTGCTGAGTTAAGTCCCTCCAGGGTAAAGGCAAGGCCTTGAGATACTTAAACATATTTTTGTCTCCCCATTCCCAAATTCCAGAGGAATTATCCTAAGTCTGCCTTTGTTCCTAGACCCTCCCCCTTAAAGGTAAGAAGGGTTCTTGGCATCTACTTAGATTCCTCCTCCGCCTCCTTCCCAGAGACCTTTTCATGACACACCTGATTTTGTTTGGTCATCTCTTACCTTTGGTGAGGTCCCATTGTCTCTCTCTCTTTCTCTTCCAAATTTGCATCAGATCAC
The DNA here is from genome assembly GCF_019279795.1 of Protopterus annectens. NCBI lineage: Eukaryota > Metazoa > Chordata > Ceratodontiformes > Protopteridae > Protopterus > Protopterus annectens. The sequence goes on from NC_056733.1 coordinate 685,507,725, forward strand.
CTCAGATTCTTGTATGCTTTCCATTATCTGTTGGGGATGTTTCAAGGCTTGGAAATCCCTTCCTTTCTTTTCATGCATTCCTCAACCTCTGAGTACAGCTTCCTCATTTTCCAGAGGTTCTGCAATCCCTTTTGGACCAGGGCACCATTCAGCTTGTTCTGCTCATCCAGGTGGGAAAGGGGTTTTACTCCAGAATGTTTTTGGTTCCTCAGAAGGGGAGTACATGAAGACCAAATCTGGATCTTTTTCTGCTCAACAGCTTCCTCAAGATTTATTATTTTCAGTTTCCTCCTCCTCTTCCCAAGGCTTTAATGGTTTCTCCAGATCTCAAGGATGCATACCTTCACATATGCATTCACACTGTATTCAGGAAATGTTTACATTTCTGTTTCTTCCTTGCATTTTCAGTTCTCTGTTTTGCCCTTTGCAATTTTTACTGCCCCAAGGACGTTCATGAAAATGCCTCACTCCTGTCATTGCATTTTGCAGGCTTCAAGGAATACAGATTTTTCCCTACCTAGACAGTCTGCTAATTCAAGCTCCTTCTCCCAGCAGTCTGTTGCAGGATCTCCAGTTTACCATTTGTCTTTTATGGTAAACCCCAGACTAAGTAAACTTTCAGAAATCAGTCCTGATGCCTTCCCAGGATCATGTTTTCCTCGGATGCAGGATTCACAGTGTTTTTTTAAGTCTCTTCTTTCTTTGTCGTCTGTCATGGCCAGGGAATTTCTCAGGGATGTTCTTCATGTTTCACTGTTGCAGTCATTACATTAGGGTTATCTGCTTGCAGGTAGCCCTCAGTCGGCCTGATTAACAAAGTTTTGGGTCCTGCGTCAGTTGCTGTCCCTTCTTCCATGACGTCAGGTCATTAGGTGTAAAACATGCAGCTGATGCCATTACATCAGTCTTTCTTGCCGTGCGGTGCCCGAAGCAGAAGCAGTTCGCAAGTGCCGGTCGGCCAGCACCTGAAATTTTCGTTTTTGAGTTTCAGAAATGAAGTCTTCAACTAAAGCCAAGTACCCCATTGGGGAACTTTTTCTTGCTCCTTACCAATGTCAGTAAAAGTTAATAATTGTATTACTCGCGGAAAGCAAATGCCTCCTAAGGATTTTTATTCGTACTGTATTCCTTGCCTAGGCCCTGACCCCGATGTACCTTGCTGTCGGTTTTGTGCTTTATTTAATCAATGCACTATCCGTTGTTGGTATATTTTCGCTTCTAAATATTTTGGTTCTTGTCAGAAGAAAAATTCAAACGAGTCGCATCTGCCTCAGGTGATGAAAAACTTCTTTATTAGCTAACCAGATTACACAGCATGTGTTGGCCAAGATGATCTCCTCTGGTCAACTTGTTTACTGACATCAACTTTTATACTGCAAGCAAAACAACTTTTTGTTACATTTCTGACCGTTGACAGTTGGCTATGAAAAACATATAGGATAAACATGTTTATCACAAATTACCTCAAACCAACAGTTAGTACAGAATGTTCAAGAAGTACAGAATGTTCAGTTCAACAATGGTAGCTCAAACTTTCCAGGACACAGCCTGCTTCAGTAAATTAACTCTCACTCGGCCGTGAGTCCTTATCCCAGGCTTCACCAAGCTATAACCAAATCTCTTTATTCTGAAATGTAGAAAACAGTTATTATTCAGGTTCATAAGCAATGCTGCATTTTGTTCACAGATGAGGCCCATCTTTGATAGGCATATCCCAACAAATAACATGTTCACTTTGCAAGAACAGGAAAAAGACAAATAACAGTATGTTTTAAAACTTTTTCTCTTAACAGTTCTCAGTTTAATTATCCTGAAATGTCATCGGTTAGCCATCCAACTACCGGGATTCTGAAAACACGCAAAGATAAAGACAGAGACAGGCTGCTGAAGTCCAAAACTGCCGACGACGCTTCTCCTAAGCCAGTTCGCTGGTACTCAGTGAGGTGCTTTTGCAGCCCCTGATACCCTCTACTTCTGATTCACAGGCCTCTACTGAGACCCATTCAGTGAGATGCTTCAACTATGGAACCTGCGGATGTGTCTACCTTGGATGGATCCGGAGCCACTGTGCAGGCACCGGCTTTTGAGGGTGTATTCAGGCCTACAGACTTGCATATTAAACCGCCGCCTCCTTCTTCACTTAGGCCTAAATCTCGAACCATGCCTAAAAAACCGACGCCCAGGCCACATGTTCAGGCCTCTATGCCTAAAAAATAAATAAGAATGGCTGAAGATCTAATAACTCTAATCCGGGGTAGCCAACCACCCCCTTCTAAGAGGCCTAGGACTGAAGTTGTTTATGGAATCTTCCGACCAGGATTCTGTTTTTTCTGATTCTGATGATCTGGATTTGCCCTTATCTACTTATGAGGATTCTGACAGAAGACTCCATTCCCTCTGCTTCCCCCCCAGAGGAGTTTTCTTTTGGGGAAACCTTACATACTTTAAGGGAGCATTTCCACTGGGAAAGCCAGGATTTTTCTGATTCAAAAAAGAGGCTTAGGGATTTCTTGCTCCTACCGCAACATAGGCCTTTAGCTATTCCTCCTGTACTAGACATTGTTGATGATGCTTTTTCGGAATCTAGTTTGGCCCCTAATTCCTTGCCTCCTGCTCCCAGAAAACCTGACCGGTATTACAGGGTCCCTGAGTCACACAAGTTCATCCTATTGCAGATCCAGAGACTATTTCACAGGGGCCCAAGGGTATTAAGGCTTCTACTGCTAAAAATCCTACTCCTCCTGATAGAGACTCCAGGGCGCTGGATAGATGGGGTACAAAGGTTTATACTTCAGCAACCCTGGCCATTAGTGCTTTAAACTGCCAGTTTCATATGCTAAAGTATCAGCAACATGTTATTGGGTTGCTTAAACAGAAAATTATGTTGATTCCAGACTGTGCGGAAAATAAAGAATTACAAGATTTAATGCATTCTCCTGAACAAGTTGGAAAACATACTTTGCAATGTGGTTTTGATTCTTTAGAGGCCTCTTGCAGGGCTGCTGTTACTGAGTCTCTGCTCAGAAGGCATGCTTGGCTTAAGGAGCAATCTTTGCCTGATCATGTCAAAGCTAAATTGTTGGATGCTCCCTTAAATCAGGACCGCCTGTTTGGCAACAAGGCTGAGGAAGTTCTTAAAAAGATGGAAGATAAAACTAAATCTATGCAAACTGTTAAAGATTTCTTACAAGTTCAGCCTCCTAGATTTAGTAGGCACTGACCCTCTAAGAATTGGTCCTTTCTAGCCCCTTCCAAGTCTTCTCAAGCCAGACACAGAAAAAAACCCAGGTTTCAGTCCCAGGGGACACACAGGACTAAGCAGTGGGGGGGCTCCACTTCCAAATCTGGGAGTAACAAGACTCCCCACTATGGTAAACTGTCTCAATGACTTCCTTTTAAAATTTTCAAGCACTTGTCAACTGACTGCCCCTTTGGGGGTAAAGATTGCTCTTCATGCAAAGAACTGGGAATTCATTACCCAGGACAAATGGGTTTTAAATAGTGTCCCAGGGTTACAGATTTTACTTCCACACGTTGCCAACGCCAAGCGGGTGGCTGGACCTACCCCCAAATCAGTGGGCAGAGGCCCAAAAACAAGTACTTTCTCTCTCAAGCATGGGGGCTATTCAACTGGTACCAGAAGAGGAAAAGGGACAAGGTTTCTACTAGAGACTTTTCCTGGTACCCAAAAAAGACAATTCATGGTGTCCTATCCTGGACCTGTCTACTCTAAACACCTTTTTGGAGATTCCAAAATTCAGGATGCTGACTCTTCACCAATTACTTCCTATGCTAGGCAAAGATGCCTGGTTGGAACACTAGATTTAAAAGAAGCATACCTGCACATCCCAATCAGGGAATCTTGCAGAAGATGCCTACACCTCAAAGCAGGCTGCACGCACTATCCGTTCTCTGCACTGCCCTTTGGCTTATCTACTGCGCCCAGGGTATTCACAAAGTGCCTAGCTCCAGTTATTGCATTTTGCAGGCAAAGAATATTCAAATATACCCATACCTGGACGATTGTCTAATTCAGGCAGAAAGCCAGGACATACTTTTGAATCATCTGGGCTTTGTACAAAGGGTTCTAACTTGTCTGGGGTACACCATAAACAAAAAGGAAATCACACCTGGTACCCTGTCAACAAATTATATGCCTGGGAGCAAGCTTGAATACAACTTCCCAGATGGCTTACTTCACGCCAAAGAAACAAATTCATTTGACAACCTACTTCAAACAAGTGGCCACAGAAACCCAGCTATCTGCAAGACAAATGCTGCAAGCCTTGGGGTTCATGGCCTCGTGCATTCTTCTAATTCCATATGCAAGACTGCATTTGAGGAAACTACAGTGGTAGCTAAAAAGCCTATGGGTGTCAACGTTCTCAGGATCTAGAAGCAATGATTCCTATCATACCTTGCCTACGCCTAGAGTTCCTTTGGTGGGTAGAGGCCTGCCACCAAAACAAGGGAATATCTTTCACACCACCCCCTGCTGCCCAAACCCTAACAACAGATGCATCAGACTATGCACTGGGGGACTCACCTTGCAGGGAAGTGCATTCAGGGCAAATGGAACCCAAATCAAATGCACCTGCATATCAATCAAAAAGAAATGTTAGCTGTACAGAATGCTCTGACAGACTTCAAGGACCACATTCTGCCAGGACAACTAATGGTAAAGATGGACAACACCACTGGTATGTGGTACATAAACAAGCAGGGGTTACACATTCTTACCATGGCATTGTGGAACACAGCCTTGTGCTCTCAAGTGCACCTACAAGCTGAATTCCTGCCAGGAAAATTAAATACACTGGCAGACAGACTAAGCAGAAACCTCATGGACCCACACGAGTGGAAACTGGAACCAAAGATTTTCAACATGTTGACAAGCAAATGGGGGAACCCAGATATAAACCTGTTTGCCTCTCCCCAGAACTACCAGTTGGACAAATTTTGCACAAGGACACAAACAAGCCTGGAAAGTAGATGCTCTGTGCTTCAGTTGGAAAAACCTATCCGTCTATGCCTTCCCTCCTCTGCCTCTGCTCTCCAAAGTGCTACTAAAAATCAAACAGGACAAACCAAGGATGATTTTGATTGCTCCAAACTGGTACCCCCTCCTGCGCAATGTGTCACGATTACCCCCATGGCACCTGCCTCAGACTCCTTCACTGTTGTCTCAGCAGGAGAACTAGATTCTGCACCCTCAGCTTCTAACACTGAACCTTGCAGCCTGGCTAATTGCATAATCTCTCCTTTACCATCCCTCAGTAAACCTGTGATGGATATCATTTTAGAGGCAAGGAGTCCTAGTACGAGAAAATCTTATGCTGAAAAATGGAAAAGATTCTGTACCTGGAACCAATCTCAAGGGATGAGCACAGCAGCGCCCAATTTACCATAGATTTTACAATACTTAACTGAGATGCTTCACAAGGGCCTGTCTTTTTCCACCATTAAAATCCACACTTCAGCCATTTCAGCTAGTTATAACACAGAATCCTCCCCTCTTCTCTCATCCACTACTCAAGCAGTTCCTCAGAGGGGCCAAAAATTTGAGACTACCCAGGAGAGCTCCAACCCCAGCTTGGCACCTTAACTTTGTCTTGGAGAAACTCAATCTACCTCCTTTCGAGACAGCTGCTACTGCAGACTAAAAATGTATTTCTTGGAAAACAGCTTTCCTTTTAGCAATCACTTCATCTAGAATGGTTTCTGAATTACAGGCCGTTATGGCAGTGGAGCCTTTCATCATCTTTCATGCGGACAGGGTGTCACTCAGAACCAGTCCATCCTTCATGCCCAAGGTGTTATCCAGTGTGGCTCTTAATCAGTCCATTCATTTGCCAGCCTTCTTTCCCAATCCACAGAATAAAGCGGAATGGATACTGCATTCCTTAGATGTGCACAGAAAACTTAGATTCTACTTGGACAGGACAAAACCTCTAAGGAAATCTGAACAACTGCTGGTGGTATTTGCTGCAGGGGCAGAGGGGTAGGCTATTTCAAAGCAAACCATTTCTAAATGGATAAGCCATTGCATTCATTTCTACTATAAGCACCATGGAAAACCTATCCCCAGGGGATCAGACCTCACTCCACCAGGGCTGCATCTACCTCTACAGCCTTTCTCAGAGGCGTCCCTACCTGGGACATCCTAGAAGCTGCTACCTGGAGTTCTGTACATAGTTTCACCAAGCATTATCATTTTCCAATTTTCTCTAAATCCAGAGCTGGCTTTGCCACTGCAGTCTTGCAGGGCCTTATAACTGGCCCTAATGCTATCTAAATTCTTCCTCCCAACCATAGCTTTTGGAATCCACCCAAATGTAATGACTGCAACAGTGAAACACGAAGAACATAGTACAGTTGTGTACACTTAACATAAATGTAGATGTTTGAGTGTATTCACTGTTGCAGTCCTGGTTACCCTCCCTCCAGCCCACTAACTTCTTTTGGCTATACCTCTACTTTCCTTTACTATGCTTAAAAGCCGTTTTGGTCTATTTGCTTTTTTGTTGGAGGTACATCATTGCAATTTTATATTTGTTTCCCATTAGGGGGGCTCCTGACATCTGGGGCAAGAAAAACTGATGTAATGGCATCAGCTGCATGTTTTATACCCCTGATGACCTGACTTCATGGAACAAGGGACAGCAACCGACGCAGGACCCAAGACATTGTTAATCAGGCTGAGGGCTACCTGCAAGCAGCTAACTCTAATGTAATGACTGCAACAGTGAATACACTCTAACATCTACATTTGTGGTAAGTGTACACAACTGTACTTTCTGGGATTTTTGGCCTCCACCATTCCCATGTTCCATCTCACTAGGATCCACATGAGGAAATTTCAGTGGTACCTGAAATGTGTTGCTACAGCATTGCCACCCAGTGGAATTTCCCTATTCCTTTTCTTCATTGTCTCAAGCTTGAGCTTCAGTGGTGTATTCATCATCTCTCTCTTTCAATCCAAGACTTCCCTTTCAGGCTCCGTTTCGCTCTCAGGTGCTGTGTATGGATGACTCAGACATGGTGTGGGGGGCTTCTTGTGGCCCCCTAAAGGTCTGGGGACTTTAGCCTCCTTGTCAGAGGTCAGACCATATCAGCATAAAAGAGATGAGGGCCATGCTTTTGGCTTTGCAAGCTTTTCATTCCCTCTTCCATCCCTGGCCCCTCAAAGTCTTCACAGACAATACCAGAGTGATGTAGTATGTCAGCAAGCAGGGGGGCATGAGGTCCTAGCTCCTTTTTAGACTAGCTGTTCAGGTCTGGGCTCTCACTATCCAGTATCAAGCGACTCTTAAGGTGGTTTACATTCCTTCAGCACACAATCTCCTGGGAAAACTGTGAGCAGGTTCAAAACACAAGCTCACAAATGGATGCTTCACAGAGATGTGTTCCAGGAAATTGCCCATCAGTGAGGTATTCCCCAGGTAGATCTTTTCGTCCCCCTTCTGAAGACAACTTCCTCTATTCTGTTCCAGAATTCCAAGTCTTCTGACTTGGGAAAATGGATACTTTGTCCTTTCCTTGGAAGGGAATGTTTCTGTATGCTTTTCTCTCCATTCTCTGTTACCACGTGTTCAGCACAAGATCAGGCTGGACTCTCCCAAAATCTTGCTGGTGACTCCCTTTTGGCCCAGACAACATTGGTCCCCCATTCTTTCTCACTTGGCTAGGTGCAATTACCACAAGTTACCTCATTGGGTGGATCTTCTTATACAAGACAAGGGATCTCTTGGGATCTCTTGTCCATCCTTACCTGTCCCCTCTTCAAATGACATTGTGAGTGATAACAGTTTTGATCCCTTTTAGTTACCTCTTTTCTGAAGATGTGCTGTGAGTTCTGCAGGAGACCAGGAAACCCACTTCCAGTAAATCCTGCATGTCCAAATGGAAAAGATTTCTGTCTCGTGCCTCTCTTGCCAACAGAATCCTCTGTCTGTGGAGGGTTCTTCTGGTTCTCTCATTTGTGAGATCTCCTACACAGTGGGGTTGGCATGTTCAGTTAAAGCTCACCTGTCAGCAAATTATGCTTGCGCGTTTTTGAATCCTTCTCTGGCCTCTAGGTTTGAGGTCAAGCAGTTTCTTAAAGGCATCCTTCATACAAGGCCTCCAAGGAAGTGACACCTTCTTGGGACCTCAGTTTTATTCTTAAAGATTTGACCCAGGCCCCCTTTTGAGCCTGTTTCTTCAGTTTCCATACAACATTGTACTTGGAAGACTGCTCTTCTTTTGGCTCTTCAGCTAAAAGTGTGTCTGAACTTCAGGCTCTCATGGCTATTCCTCCTTTTTAGTTTTTCATAGAAACAGGGGGTCTCTTCATACAAATTCTTCTTTTATGCCCAAGGTGGTCAATGAATGTTGTACCTTAATCAATCTATTATTCTTCCTTCATTTTTTTTCCTTCTCCATAGTCTGCCAGGGAGAAGTTTCTTCACATCCTGAATTTACATACACAGCTGAGATATTTTTTCAGATAAAACAAAGGTTATTTGCAATCTGAGCATCTTTTAGTTTTCATCCCAGGACTTTGAGTTTTTCTAAGCAAACAATCTCCTCCTGGATTTCTATGGCCATTTCCTTTAGTTCTTTTCATAGCAAATGTCTTTCCTCCGCAAATTCCATTCTTGAGGCCTTTACTGTTTCTCTGTTCATATTTTTCACTAAATATTATAAGTTGGATATTATTTCCAGGGCCAGGGCAGACGTTGCCAGGGCTATCCTGCTTGAATTTGTGGAGAGTTTTTCTGTGCCTTCCTCCTCCCAAGCTTCCTTTTAAGCTCTTTTACCCTACCTTAGGTGAAGAATACTGCAACAGTGATATAGAAGGACATAGTACAGTTGTGTACAATCTTACCATAACAGTAGATGTCCTTCTCTTCACTGTTGCAGCATTCAGTCCTTCCCTCCTCCCCCCTCTGCCCTAGCTCTTGCCCTGTATTTTTGTTGCCTTCCTAGACTAGGGGTTCTCCTTCCTTTTTCCTTCTGGATGCACATGTTCTCCTTTGTCCCCTGGAGGTATTCTGTTTCTCCTGGGGGATTTTTTCAGTTCTGAGTGTTTGTGTCTGTCACCTTTATGCCCTGTGCCCGTACTTGTGACAGTATGGTGCCTAAAAGTCCTAAAGGCTTTGTTATGCTGGCTGGATATTGGGCTATCCCTGGTAGGAGATCCCTTAGGTGAAGAATACTACAGTAGTAGAGAGAAGGACATCTACTGTTATGGTAAGATTTTACACAACTGTATTTTTTGGACTGTCATTGCATTTCTAATGGAGTTTCTGTGAGAATACTTATGTGACCATTATGTGAGAAATTCTATTTTTGACAGGTTATTTACTCAGACTTTGTATACCTGGGAACACAATACTACGTATGTGGAAGGCTGACAGTAATTTACTTACCTCAGAACTACTTGTTCACTACTTTACACTTCACCAACTCGTCCATGCTCCATTATACATTTTCAAGGTTTCTTTCTTGACTTACCAATAGAACAACCTCCAGTCTCTGTGGATTTATCTTCCTCTGTCTGCATGAAGAAGAAAGTTGTCAAGGAGCCTTTAAGTGTAAGGCTAGACCCTAATGCACCTCAGCTGCTAGTAGGTGATTCTGCTGTGGCCACACATTGTTCTTCAGACTACTCATTTTTTTCCCTTGGTCAGCATTTGCAGCCGTAAAAGACCAGGGGATAGCCACTTTCTACATGGTTGTAGGGCTTCCCATGATAAGCAAGGGAGAACCACTTTCATCTGTCATGGAGAAGGAGCAGAGGAAGGTTCTTCACTTAGCCAAGATAGAGATTCTTCTTTTGGGACAAGTATGCCTGCTGAGAATCTTTTTCCAAGTAGTTGCTCAGGAAAGGGAAACATAATCAGAAAGCCTTAGTCTCCTGTTAGATCTCTATGGACAGTGAAGATGTAGTGGGATTTGCTAGGAACTTATTGGTGCTTTTTCCTTGCCTTCTGCTTCCCCAGACAACAAGAGATGTTCGTGTTTCACTGTTGCAGTCATTACACTTGGGTTAACCGCTGGCAGGCTACCCGCAGTCGGCCCGAGTTCCAAAGTCTTGGTCCGGCGTCGGTTGCTGTCGCCTTTTCCCTGACGTCAGTGCACCAGGGGTGTAAAAGATGCAACCGATGCCATTTTCTTCAGTCTTTCTTGCCGCGCGGTGCCCGAAGCAAAAGCAGTTCGCAAGTACCGGTCGGCCGACTTCTGAGATTTTTGAAATTGAGTTTCAGAACTGAAGTCATCAATAAAGCTAAGTACCCCATTGGGGAAACTTTTTCTTGCTCCAGACTGATGTCAGTAAAAGTTAATAATTGTATTTCTTGTGGGAAGCAAACACCTCATAAGGACTTTCACTCTTACTGTATTCCTTGCCTAGGCCCTGACCACGATGTTACTAGTTGTCTGTTTTGTGCTAGATTTAACCAATGCACTATTAAACGTCTGTTTGATTTTGCTTTACATTATTTTGGCCAAAGGTTTAATGCCGTCGGAACAACCGATGGACAGGGAAGATGTAGTGGTATTTGCTAGGAACTTTATTGGTGCTTTTTCCTTGGCTTCTGCTTCCTCAGACAAGAGCTCCCCCTCTTTTTGACATTGAATTTCCATTATAAGAGCAGGCATTACAGGAGGAGGGTTGTACCTCTGGACTTCAGAAACTGAACATTCCTGATTATGAGGGAAGTGTGGCTTCAGATTTCTCCCCTGAAAATGTGTCCTGTTCAGAAACTTTAAGAAGGTAGGGGTTTTTCAGTGGAAGCCAGATGAATTTCTTATAGCATAGAAAATTTAGTGATTTTTGTAATTGGCAATGCCATGATGTCCTTCAAGGATGCATCTGCAGTCATAACAAATGGGTTGTCCTGTCGTCAGGCAGCCCTTCGGTCGGATTCCAAAGTCTGGGTCCGGCTTCGGCTGATGTCTCACTTCACCCGACGTCATCTCTGCTGATCTTCGGGTATAAAGGCATCAGCCGACGCCATTTTCCTCCGTCTTTCTTGCCGCGTGGCGCCCGAAGCAGAAGCTGTTCGCAAGTGCCGGTCGGTCAGATCCAGAGATTACTACTACCGAATACTACTTCGAAGACTTCTAAAAAGCTAAGTACCCCGTTGGGGACTCTTTCTTGCCTCAGCCGATGTCAGAAAAAGTCAATAACTGTTTAACTTGTGGGAAACAAATACCTCATAAAGATTTCCACTCTTACTGCCTGCCTTGCTTAGGCCCAGACCACGACGTAGCAGCCTGTTCGGCCTGTGCTTCCTTCAACCGACGAACGCTTAGGCGTTGGTCGGAGTTTGCTGAACAGTTTTTCGGCTCAGATTTTGCGTGCATTATGCCGTCGGATCCTCCGACTACCCAAATTGTTAAAAAACACAAAGAAAAAGACCGACACTCGCGGTCCGCGGTTTCGGCCGAAACCACGGTTAAGCAAGCCGCGAGTGTCTCGGTTTCGGCCGAAACCGAGAAAACCAGTCAATCTTCAGCCGAATCCATGACTACTACTGAGGCTCCTGCTACCTTAGTTGAATCGGCCTTAGAAGTTTTGCCTACTACTGTGGTTCCTAGTGATTTATCAGACACCATCCCTTTGGATGTCTCTACCCCAGCACGTGGTGCTGCTAGGCCTCCTGCAGCCATGTCTATTAAGGCCTTTGCCAGGGCTAATGCAGCCAAAACTGTTAAATCAGTGCCTGTTAAGCCCCCCTCACACAGATCCACTTCTAGTTCACAAATGCTTACTCTGGCAGAGGATTTAATATCCTTAATTAGGGGATCCCAATCTCACCCAGACGTGGCCTCTCAGCCCCCAGAAAAGAGATCTAGAGCAGAGCCCCCCGAGCCAGTGTCCTCTGATGATTCTGCGGATGACTCAGACATTACAGACCAGCCAGAGGCTCCTTTTTCTACTTATGAAGATTCAGATGCTGAAGAATCCATTCCATCTGCCTCTCCACCAGAGGAATTTTCCTTTGGGGAAACCTTACATGCCATGAGAGAACAATTCCAATGGCAGGGGCAAGATTTCTCAGATTCAAGAAAAAGGCTTAGGACATTTCTGCACTTAGCACAACATAGGCCCTTAGCTATACCTCCAGTACTGCCTGTTGTGGATGATGCATTTAATGATGTTTGCACTGCTCCTGATACTTTACCTCCAGCCCCTGCCAAACCAGATAGATTTTACAGGGTGCCAGACACTCATCACCACCTATACAAGGCCCCACTTGCAGATCCTGAGACTATATCCCAGGGGCCTAAGGCAGTAGCCTCGACCTCAGCAAAAAACTCTATTCCTTCTGAAAGGGAATCCAGGTCCTTAGAGAGATGGGGGAAAAAAGTTTACACCTCTGCTACTCTCTCAGCTAGAGCTTTTAACTGTCAGTTTCATATGATCCAATACCAAGAGTTTATGCTTGATCAGTTAACTAAGAAGCTGTCCTCTGATGACTCCTTAGATAAGAAATATGTTTTAGAAATGGTGAATAACATCCAACAGGTTAGTAACCATTCTTTAAAATGTGGCTATGATGCACTGGAGGCTTCATTTAGATCAGCCATGACTGGCACAGTGATAAGAAGGCATGCATGGTTGAAAGAACAGGTCTTGCGGATCATGTTAAAGCAAAGCTGTTAGATGCTCCTATGGATAAGGCCAGTCTATTTGGTACACCTGCTCAGCAAGTAATGAAGAAAATGGAAGAGAAGGCAAAATCTGTACAAACAGTTAAGGATTTCTTACAGGTTCAGCCCCAAGGTTTAGCAGGAACTGGCCTGCCAAAATTGGTCCTTTCCAGACTCCTCAAAATCTCAGAGGCAGGAATAGACGCTCTAGAGGCAGAAATCAATCCAGAGGAGGTGCCTACAGAGGACGACAGTGGCAAGGCAATAACCGAGGCACAGACACAACCACTGCCACTGCAACAGGACAATCACAGTGACTTGGCTCTGACACCGCCTACCAGGGAGCAAATAGCAGCACCTTTAGGCGGAAAGTTAGCCTTATTTTCGAAAAATTGGCACTATATCACAAAAGACAAGTGGATTTTGCAAACCATAGACCAAGGCTACAGGTTCCACTTCCGCACCTTACCAGTAAAAAGAGGAATGCCAAACCTACCTCCAAATCAAAAAACAGAAGCTCTAAAGCAGATAGCGGAATTAACAAAGATGAGAGCTGTGGAAAGAGTACCAATAACAGAACAGGGCAAAGGATTCTACTCCAGACTCTTCCTAGTACCAAGAAAAGAGAAAAGTTGGAGACCTATTCTCAACCTGTCCGTCTTAAACACATACATCATTGTCCCAAAATTCAAAATGCTGACCCTACAGCAACTTCTTCCCATGCTGGGCAAGGAGTGTTGGCTGGTAACTCTAGATCTCAAGGAGGCATACCTGCACGTCCCCATACGACCAAATTGCAGAAGATACCTCAGATTTCTTGCAGGATCAGAGCATTATCAATTCTCACCATTGCCCTTTGGCTTATCTACTGCCCAGAGTATTCACAAAATGCCTGGCATCAGTAATCGCTCACTGCAGGCTACAGGGAATCCAAATTTATCCATACCTGGACGACTGCCTGTTACAAGCGGACAACAAAAGCAAGCTGACAACAGATTTACAAAGAGTCATTTGCTTACTACAAGCCCTGGGATACACAGTCAATTTACAAAAGTCAAGACTGATACCATCCCAAACAAGAACATTCTTGGGTGCGGAATTGGACACAGTAAAACAAATGGCATTCCTAACTGCAGAAAAACAAAAACAACTCCCTCTTTACTTCTTGGCATTAACAAAGCAGAACAAACTAACAGCAAGAAAAGTACTGCAGGCCTTGGGCTTCATGGCATCATGCATAATCTTGGTCCCACATGCCAGACTGCATATGAGAAAGCTACAGTGGTACCTAAAGAATTTATGGTCTCAACACAGGCACAGCTTAGAAACCGAAATCCCACTAATCCCATGCCATAAACAGGAGTTCCTATGGTGGGCTCAAGCATGCCAGTCAAACCCAGGCTTACCCTTCCACAACTGTCAAGCAAGCCAAACCATCACAACGGACGCCTCAGACCTAGGCTGGGGGGCGCACATGTTGGACAAATGCATACAAGGATTGTGGACTCAAGACCAGCTGCACCTGCACATAAACCAAAAAGAAATGCTGGCAGTAAAACTAGCAATCCAGAAATTCATACCATTCCTCAAAGAAGGCCATTTAATGATAAGGACAGACAACACCACAGTCATGTGGTACATCAACAAACAGGGAGGCACTCATTCATACCCCCTATGCAGAATGACTCTGGACCTTTGGAATATGGCTCTGAGCTACAACATCCAGTTACAGGCAATATTTGTGCCGGGAAAAGAAAACACCCTAGCAGACATGTTAAGCAGAACCACCTCGGATGCTCACGAATGGATGCTACACCCGGACATCTTCAAGGCCATCACAAAGAAATGGGGAATGCCACAAATAGACCTATTCGCATCCCCACTCAATCACCAGCTCAAAAAATTCTGCACAAGGACATACCACCCACTTGCATGGAAGGTGGACTCTCTATCCTTCAGTTGGAAAGGCCTGACAGCATATGCATTTCCACCTCTTCCTTTGATGCACAAGGTACTACTGAAAATCAAAGAGGAACGTCCAAGGATAATCCTGATAGCTCCGAATTGGCCAAGACAACACTGGTATCCATTGCTGAGGAGCATGTCTCTGGGGAGAATGTGGTCAATACCCCTGATGCCTTTGATGATAACTCAGAACAACTACAACATCATGCACCCAAACCTAAAAACCTTGCAACTGACTGCCTGGAACATCACATAGCAGCAACTAACCCAGACCTATCCCAAAGGGTTAAAGACATTATCCTTGAAGCCCACAGACCTTCAACAAGAAGGAACTATGCAGGAAAATGGAAAAGGTTTGTCATTTGGAGTACTGAAAGAGGAAAAGATGTGTCTAACATAGATATTGCTAACATCCTGGAGTACTTGGCAGAGCTTCTACATACAGGCCTGTCCTATTCCTCCATCAAGATACATGCATCAGCTATTTCAGCAGAATACAGCTTCGATCCACCTGTCTTTTCGCATCCTCTACTCCGGCAGTTCCTCAGAGGGATCAAGAATGTAAAACCTCCTAGGAAACCACCATTACCAGCATGGGACTTGAACTTTGTGCTAGAAAAATTGACACTCCCTCCATTTGAACCAGCAGCAACAGCAGATCTTCAACACCTATCATGGAAAACTGCTTTCCTACTGGCAATTACTTCAGCAAGGAGGGTTTCGGAACTACAGGCCTTACTTCAGCAAGGAGGGTTTCGGAACTACAGGCCTTAATGGCAGTACAACCCTTCCTAATCTTCCATCAAGATAGGGTGTCCATGAGAACTAATCCTACATTTATGCCTAAGGTGGTATCCAGAGTGTCTTTAAACCAGGCAATCCACCTACCTACCTTCTTTCCCAATCCACAGAACAGGGGGGAAAGACTGCTGCATACCTTGGATGTACATAGACAGTTACGCTACTACCTGGACAGAACCAAAGGTTACAGAAAAACTGACCAGCTTTTAGTAGCCTATGCAACAGGAAGGGAAGGAAAAGCAATTTCCAAACAGACAATCTCCAAATGGATAGGAAATTGCATAAGATTCTGTTACTCCTACCATGGAAAACCAATTCCACAGAACATAAGACCTCATTCTACAAGGGCTACAGCCACTACCACAGCTTTCTTACGAGGAGTGGCAACCAAGGACATTATTGAGGCGGCTACTTGGACCTCCGTGCATACATTTGCCAAGCATTATAATTTACCTCTATACTCTAGATCCCGAGCAGGGTTTGCCACTGCTGTACTGCAAGGGATCCTAACTACACCATAATTTTTCTTCCTCCACCCCTAGTTTGGCTATGGTATTCTACCCATTTGTTATGACTGCAGATGCATCCTTGAAGGACATAGTACAGTTTTGTACCTACCATAAATGTAGATATCCGAACAGGATAGCATCTGCAGTCAGGATTACCCACCCTCCTTCCCCTCTGTGGTACTCCTAGGGTATTTACCATCCTAATAGCTAGCTGGGGGGGAGTCTCTTATGGTGTATTTGTTTGTATATATGTACATACATGCTTATTTTTTGTGTTTGCCTTCTACTTTTTTGGAAACATTGGCATTTATCCAAAATTTAGCTTTCCAAGAGGGCAACTGGCATCTGGGGCAAGAAACACTGAGGAAAATGGCGTCGGCTGATGCCTTTATACCCGAAGACCAGCAGAGATGACGGGTGAAGTGCGACATCAGCCGAAGCCGGACCCAGACTTTGGAATCCGGCCGACCGAAGGGCTGCCTGACGACAGGACAACCCATTTGTTATGACTGCAGATGCTATCCTGTTCGGACATCTACATTTATGGTAGGTACAAAACTGTACTTTCTGCAGTTATTTCTCCTTTTGCTGCCTACTTTTTTCCTCATGGCTTCTAGCTCCTCAGAAGTCTGGCAGGTTATATAAGCTACTTCAGACTTGTAAGCATTTGTTTTGAATTATAAAACAGACCCTGGCTGTAATTTCTCTAATTAGAATTGCTTCTGTTAATAATTTACTACTGCTAACCCATTTACTCTGCCTCCTACTATTGTTAACCCTGTCACTCTGACGAGGCTTGGAGAGCAACGGATAAAGCACAAAAGAAAGTACAGTTGTGTGAGAATTTACCATAACTGTAATATCCTTCTAATCACTGTTGCAGTATTCCAAGCAGACTGTTTTCACCGCTGACATCCGGTCAGGATACCAAAGCTTAAACCTTTCCTGCAGCATACATTTGATATATGACCTCAACTCGCAGGTGTAGCGGTGTACAGAAAGACGGATTTATGAGTGTAAATCCTCAGACTACCTCCAAGCCAGCAGTATAAAGGCATCTGAGAGTGTGTGGTGAGCTGGAAGGGGCCAGGCAGGAGGTGGAAGGAGCCCCTTTGGTCCTAGAGTTTGCCAGACAGGGCCAGAAAAGAGAAGACAATACCCGAAGGTGGGAAGGAGTATTGCACTAGTGATTGGTGCTACTCTGTTATGGTAAGTTCTTACACAACAATTTTGACCTGACTGAAATCACTTTTGTAGTATTTCAAACAGATGGGTGATTCACAGAGCTTAAGGAAACAGAAAAGGGAGTGTGGTTGAGAATGCTGAGGACTGTCCGAGTCCAGAGAGGACTAATCTATTGAAGGCAGCCATGGATCTTGAAAAGGCATTAATTCTGTAGTGTTTAGTGAAGGTGTGCACAATCTCCTCTCTGGTCCAGCTGGTGAATCTGGGAATCTTGAGGCAATGTTACAACTGCCTCATGTACACAGACAACCCTCTCCCCCTCCCAACAAATTCCAACACATGTGAGAGATGCAATCATATAGCCAAACTGGTGGCTAAGCTCTCTCAACTCAGTACTGGCGTAACCAGTCAGGAGGAGAAGGAAACAACACTCACTACAATTCCAGTCTCACATAGATCTACCACGACAGCAAACCAAACACATAAACACACAAAAACATACTCTGAGGCTCTAAATAAAAATCTGCCTAAGCAGCAGAGACCTCCAAAGCAGACACCCAAGCAACCGCTACCCCAAAACAAAACACATGCAACACATAGCTCACAAAGCCAGTGTGCTGAACAGTCACAGCCCTTAAGGCTAAACAACACACCTGATACACTTGTAATAGGTGACTTTATCATCAGGCATACTGATGTCCCGCTCACCAGGCTGAATAAGGAGAAGGTCACGGTGAGCTGCCTGTCAGGTGCTAGGATCCGCCACATAACACAAGCACTCAGGTCACTCCAAGGCAAGTACAAATATGACTCAGTCGTTGTCCATGCTGGTGTGAATGACCTGAGACGTACTTCCCTGGACTACATGAAAAGAGACATAGAGGAGCTCTCTGAGCATGTAGCCCAGGCCGGTATGACCCTGACCTTGAGTAACATCTTACCCTCACCAAGAATGATGCCACAATATGAAGACAAGATGATCAATTTCAACAATTGGCTTAAGTATTGATGTCATTCAAAGGGGATCTAATGCCTGTCAGCCTGGGATGACATGCTCGTCAAGCCACGATGCTTCGCTAGGGACGACTTTCACCTGTCACCCCTGTGCTTTTGGATATTGGCAAAGGCTCTTGCCACCCCCATAGTGCCTTTTTTAGGCAAGGCTGAAAAGACAAACCCACCTCCATAGGTATCACAAGGGATAAGAAACTAAGAGTAATGCTACTCAACGCCAGAAGTCTAAACCTCAAGATGCACTTTTCGAAACTCTCGTTAGCATGGAGAACATCGATATCTGTGCAGTAACAGAAACCTGGTTCAAGGCTCCCGAGAGCACCCCAGCACTACTAGGTTATACCTCATACCATGCTTTTCGGCCCCAAAACTTGGACCGAACCACAAAAGGAGGGGGAGTATCAATATTCATAAAAGCTACCCACACCTCCAGGTTGGTGGCACAGCACGAAGCATAAGAGACTATCCATGTGCAACTAACAGTGGGTAAAACTGCCTTCCAGTTTATAGCCTGCTACAGACCACCCTCTCAAACCCAGGAACCCCACTTGGCCTTCCTGAGAACACTGGAAAATATGAAGGTCTCTCCAAACACCATTATTGGGCGACTTCAGCTACCCAAACATAGACTGGGAGCATTACTCTAGCTCCAACACCCTAGCCCAAAGGTTCCTAGAATTTATAAACTCAAATGCTATGGAACAACTTGTTAACACTCCCACAAGAGGGGAAAACATACTGGACCTGATCATCACCAACATGGGGGCTCTATGCTCCAGACCAGAAGTGTATCCCTCACTGGTAAGATTAGACCATAAACTAATCTCACTGGATATTCACATCGTGACCCCACCCCCTGCCCAGAAAACCACAGTGAAAAACTTCTCTAAAGCAAATTTCACACTCCTCAAAACCGAGGTGGAATCCTTTCAAAGCCCCCGGGCCTGTGGAAAATATGGCCCAGACCGCAGAATCCTTTATAAAGGCATTCTAGGAACACCTTCAGGAATGCATGGATCATGCAATCCCAAATATAACCAAGACCCAATCCTCCAAAGCAGGCATCCTGTCTGGTGGACCCCAGCCATAAACAAACTATACAATAGAAGGAGGAAGCTACTACACAATAGAGCAAAATCCCAAAAAGGGAAGGCATCTCTGATCAGTATTAGCAAAAAACTATGGGCACTCATAAAATTGTCTAAGGCCAGCTTCAAGAGAAAAATTGCACAGGACACTAAGGATGATCACAAGGCATTCTTTAGTTATGTTAGGAACCTAGGTGGGAGTTCCCAGATATGCTCAGAATTAGTCAAAAATGACAAAAAATACACTGAACCTACAGACATTGCCAACATCCTAGCTGACAGGTTCAGCACAAACATCTCCCCCCTCCCCACCAAAAGGGCAAATATCTATCCCATCAGAGTGTTTGCCCCCCTGACATCTCAGATGCTCAGGGAAGAGCCGCTCTCTCCAAAGCAAAAACCACGGCATCAATGGGACCAGACGGTGTCCCAGGCTGTGTCCTACATGAACTCCAAGAAGAGCTAAACCCAAACATAAAACTACTGTTCAATCTCAGCCTTACTACAGGATATGTACCCAAAGAGTGGTGTACAGCAACAGTGGTCCCTCTCCACAAAGGTGGTGCCTTAATGGATCCTGGAAACTATCGCCCCATAAGCCTGACTAGCTTGGTCTGCAAAGCTATGGAAAGGATCATCATGGACCTCATAAATAAAGATATTGGGGACCTACAGACACTGGATCCTACCAGTTTGGCTTTGTTAAGGGCAGATCCTGCCTCTTAAACCTGGTTGATTTCTTTGAAACAGTCACCAAGGCCATTGACGAGGGGAAGGTGGTCCACACAGCCTACCTGGACCTCGCAAAAGCCTTCGATACACTACCTCACTCGGGCATTATAGATAAGCTCACCAGCTTAAATATAAACCCCTATGTCACTAGATGGGTTGCAAACTGGCTCAAGGACAGAACCCACATGGTTAGAATTGCTGGAGCCATGTCAGACTCCAAACCAGTTACAAGTGGCGTCTCACAAGGCTCAGTCCTGGGACCTCTCTTGTTCGGTATATATTTCTCGGAGGTACAGGCCAACACGGAAGGACTGTGGCTGACCAAGTACGCAGATGACTGCAAACTAGGCACCATAATCGACTCTCCAGCCGACACAAGCATCCTACAAAAGGGCCTCATAGAAACAGACAACAGGTGCCAGAGCCATGGCCTCAAGCTAAACGCCAAAAAGTGTATAGTCATCCCCTTTGGCAAAAACAAAGTGCCCACAAATTACTACATAGGTGGTAATCCATTAAGTACGGAAGAAGTAATTGGGGACCTGGGGACCCAAGTTGATAGCAATCTCTCATTTGAAAACCACGTGGCCAAAGTGGTTAGAAAAACATTTTATATAGCCCACCTAATCATGAAGGGATTCACATCTAGATCAGGGGAGGTCATTGCGCCTCTTTACTCATCCCTCATCAGGCCCATAATTAAGTACAATGCCCCTTTTGGGATGTACCTTACCAGACACGTGCAGCAACTGGAAAGACCCCAAAAGTACCTCACCAAGAGGATCAAAGGGCTCAAACAGATGCCATATGCTGCCTGGTTAAAGAAACTCCAGCTCTACTCAGTGGCATACCGCCTGCTCAGGGGCGATCTGTGCCTGACGTATAAAGCCATGTCCAACCCGGAATTAATGGACATGCTGCACCTCAGAAAATCCAAATACCATTGAGCTACGCGCTCGAGAGACTTGAACCTCAGCACTGAAATAAATAGGACATGCTGGAGGGACAGATTCATAACCCAGAGGCTCCCTTCACTCGAATAAAATCCCTGTCCAGGTTAGGCAGAGTCCCTCATTGACTCTCTTCAAGAGGAATCTTGATGAGTGAATGGGAGATTGTAGGTTTACCCCGGGTATCACTTCTGTGTCACTGTTAGACAGAGGCACAGTATACTAACCTCTCAAAAGGGCATAGCAAAATTCATTTAAAATGGGTGGCGAAAGCCAAACACACTCTGGCTAGGCTTATAAATGCCCTAGGGCAGATAGCCTAGTATGAATCTATGAACCTATAAGACTATGTAGCAGCTTCTAGGATTGTCCTGGGATCTACCCACTTGTGGAAGGCCCCAGAGGAGGCCACTACCTTGTTAGAGTGAAAGCCAGGCAGGCATTTGCCATGGTGTGAGTAACAAAAGGAAATGGACTTGGAAATCCAGCTTGCAATGGTTTGTTTAGATACTGGCTGGCTCAGCCTGGAGTCGTCTGAGACCAACAGCTGGCCTGACTTATGAATAGACTGAATCTTGTCCAAATAAAATTTCAGCTACCTGTACATCTTTGGAATGTAGGAGGTTGGGTTGGGAAAGAGAATGGGCAGATTGATAGTCTGGTTGTGAGACATCTTGTTCACCACTAGAGGGCTTAATCCTTAGGGACAGCCCAAGAGGGGTTAACACTTAGGGACACTCTGTCATTGTGAAAAATAAGAAAAGATGGAACAGCCAAGACTGCCTGCTGCAACAGAATAATTTTCCAGGTGCAGAATTTGAGTGTAGAATCAGAGGATGGTTAAAAAAAGAAGGCATAGTAAGTTTTTCTGGCATGAAATTGAGGTATGAAAGTGGGGGCACAAGTTTCCTCGGGGTCTTGTGTATAGCAGCCCTTTCAAAAATGTTGACCTCCGGCATGGACATAAGCGTATTGAGGGTAGGTAGCCAGAGATGCCTGACAGATGAGCTTTGCTAGAGGAATATGTCAGACCTGTTTTCCTGAGGTCATCCAAGGTAAGACAAGAGGATCCTAATTGTATGACACCATATAGAAATTCTGTACCATTTGGCTGCGTAGTATTTTCAAGTGAATGGGGCTCCTTGCCTTTTGGAGAATCTGAAGCACATCCTCAGAAAATTGGTGCCTGAAAGGGTTCAGAATCCAGTCATCTGTAGATTTAGGTTGAGGGATGCTAAATTGGGATGAAGCAGTGTGATCCTTTATGCTGTGTGATGAGGTCCAGTTTGTGGTGATTGCCCTGGCCAAATGATAGCAAAGGGGGAACCAATGCTGCCTATGCAAAAAGGGAGTCAGTCACCAGTAGAAATGGTTTTTCTTTTTGGATCTTTAATAAAACTTTTAGCATTCGATAGAGGAAATGGGAAGGAATAAAGGAGCCTCCTTGTACTTTGAAAAAGAGAGTGGATCTGTCCTTCATGCCAAAGAAAACTAGGTCCCGAGTGGGCTGGAAGGAAGATTTTGTAGTTGAATGTGAACCCCAACTGTAGGCGAAGACTGAATGTAAATTGGAGGTGTTGCAGTAAGACTTGAGTCAGAGGCCTGGATAAGCAGATCTAAATACAGATATACCTGAATTCCTGGAGTTCTGCAAAGGGCTGCCACAGGTGTGAGGCACTTTATGAATGCTATGAGGGCTGTAGAAAGCTCAAAAGGTAAAGCAGTAAACTGAAAGTGAGATGAACTAGTAAAGGACTTAAGTCTTAAATGGAAATATATGCAGGTAGGCATGCTTCAGACTCTGAGAGTCTGGGAATGCATTTGGAAGAATAAAGGGCAACAGGGTCAGGAGGGAAAACATTTTGAAAGCTGGCATTTTATGGAATGTGTTGAGCTAAGAGAGATCCAGTATGCTTCTCTATTTTCTTTTTCTTGGAATCAAAAACAATTTGGAGTTAAAAAAAATTCCAGACGTTGATCAGACACTAGTTCTTACATGCCTTGAGCCTGCAGTTCCTGAAGGATGGGAGGAAGAAGCTTTAATTGATTGTGTGGTGGAGGAGGGATGTTCAAGGGAGGGACTTCCTTCTATGACCTAGCGTAAACCTTTTTTTTGATGGATGGTACCCACTTGTCTGTGGTAGTCTCTTCCCTGTCTAAGATGGACTAAGTGAGCTTTTTTGAGAGGGTAGGGTAGGACTGAGGGACAAGGGGATTGGAAGATAATCAGTGACTTATCTGAGAGGGGAGGCCTCCCAGATCTTGGGGCCTTTCCAGGTTTTTCTGGAAATATTCTACTTGGCACCTTCCTGCACTTTTGGGGTGGTCTGTGTTCCCTTCTAACAAAAGAATTAGGCTTGGCTGTTTAATTCCTATGGTATCTAAGTAAAGAGATAAGTAGTATTTATCTGCAGTCTCTCATAGTTTTACCTTGTTCCTGTAAGGTTTTGAATAGGCTAGCTGCTTGAGGGGTGAACAGAATACTTTTGTACAGGGGTGAATAAATGAGCTTGACATTGAAATCCTTTGGCATGGGCTGGTTATGTAACCACATATATCTGAGTGACTGTACCAGTAGCAGCTGCTTTAAAGGAGACCTCAACAGTGTCCTAGCTGTATTTTATACTGTGCCTGGCCACTTGAGTGGCTTGATTAACCAGGGACAGTGCCCTGCATATCCACCACTATGTTGCTGAGACTGTGAAGGATAGATAACAGGTATTTAATGATTGAGGTCTGGTAGTTTTGTAGCACTAAAGGCCAGATTGAAGAGGTATAAACCTTTTTGCCCCACTTATCCATATCCTTGCTGTCCTTGTCTGAAACGAGGGCATTAGCATTTACATAGTAACTTAGAAAGTTTGTCAAGACAGGGAGGCAACTGTGGGGTCACCTACAGGATTCTTATAAAGGAAATTAGGGTCGTCTGGTACCATATAGAACCTGTCTGCCCTTTTGGGAGAAAGAGGTTCCAAGTCAGGAGCCAAAGAGATGGATTCAAAAGCATCCAAAAAGGCCCCTAAGACTGGAGAGATGGGAAGGGGCAGGAGTGCACACCTCCAAGAGGTTGTAGTATCTGTCTTGGATGTCAGAGATTTGCCTACACTCCCACTCAGAATGCCTCATCCTGTTTAAAATGATTTCCCCAAAGGATGTCTCTTCCACGGGGGAATCAGGTGAAATGGAATCCTCATCATCTGAAGGAGCTTGACTAGGAAAGTGAATCTGAAATAGTAAGCTAATGAGTAGTCATCAAAATCTGAGGCATGTTCCTTTTCAGAGAAAGTGTCAATGGTAATCTTCTGAGGAGTATGAGGATGGGCTGAAAAACAATATGGTTTAAGGGCCATCATGATTTTCAGCAGTCCCTGTAAAAAGCCCATCCACTGTTTCTTCCTCGGAGAAGAAGACATGCTTGGTCTCTTGTTACTTTTTCTTTGGGGTGATGTCCAGTTGTACCAAGGTCTGAGGTTCCGACCCCTGACGTACCTCAGTCAGTTTGCCTGGATCAATCTCTTCCATAACTAAAATCTGTGGGATGCTTTCTGGTGCCTCTGAAATGATGATTTGAGGTTTCCCAGCCTCAGTAGCAACAGTCTCTTTGTTTGTACAATCTGCCTCCAAGCAAGGTTGCTGTATAGGGCATCTGAGGTAGAGTCACGCATACCACTGACTCTAATCTCTGAGGATACATTGTAGTCAGACTGGGCAGGCTGTCAAGCGTAGGCCTCCTGAGTATTTTTTAATGAGGTGGTGGTACATCCCTTGTGGTGGTATACACCATCTTGGAATGGGCCAAATGCTTCAGTTTTTGGGTTCTCAAGAAAGTGTTGAGAAGAGCGATGGGATTGCAAAGTCTTGGGTACAAAAGATTGGCAAATGGAACAAGCCTTACAGTCATGTTCAACACACAAACAGAAGAGAGACTGGGTATGGAGATCTTTGTAGGGAATTTGCCTACCACACTCACATTTACCCTTCCTAGCTGACATCTAACAAAAATACAACAAAGTAGTTTATATAAAGAAAGAAAGTTCCCCAATGGGGAACTTATCTAATTCTGAGAAGGTAATGGTATCAACAATCACACAAAGATCAGAATGGTGCAGCACCTGCTGGCCTTGAGATAGTCTGAGGATTTACACTTGTATTTCCCATCTGTATACCCGTGCATTTTTGAGCTGAGGTTGTTTGCCAGATGTGTGCTCCAGAGAAGATTTACACTTTGTACTCCAGCCAGATGCTAGCAGTGAAAACCCATCTGTTTGGAATACTGCACACAGTGATTTCAGTCGGCACATAATGTATTTCTCTAGTACTTTTTCAGGGTTTTGAACTGTCAAGCTACTGCGCTTAATGTTTTCATTTTATCTTTTGAGAGCATATAGAAGTAAAGAGTTAACCTTCATTCCTCTTGGGTAAAAAAAAAATCCTTGAATGCCTCTGTTACATCTGCTTTAAACTTTTAGTATCTTAAGCATATTATCCTACAGTGTGTTCTTCTGTGTCCATAGTGAGAAGACTGGCTTGGCTTCATTCTCAAAATCTTCCCTTAAGATGGTAAAACTAAAATTTTAAATTCCTTCTTAGCTAGAGGTTCTGTGTGGCTCTTCTGCAGCTGAGATGCTAAAAGTGTGACAAAAAGGGAAGGTTAATAACAAGAAGTGACTGATTCTTCAAAGGTCATAATTTCTTTTCTGCCTGAGCCTCCTTTTTCTGTAGGCCATTTAAGCAACAAGATGCTAGCAAATAGGACGTTAAAAAGCATTGTCAGGTACGCTCCAAAAGAAGAAAAAGACTAAAAAAATCAAAGACAATCCTCTCCATCAGCATGACTACTGGTCTGCTCACACCTTGCCTCCCTTCCTACCCTGGCAGCCTTTCTATGTCTCTGAGGTCTCATTTTTGCTGAACCAGAATGTTGGACAGATGGGTTCTGAATGTAAGTCATCAAGGTTAAACTTGTCAGTGGGAATCCCTCCCTCCTTTTGAGGGAATTCTTCTTTGCCTACTTCACATTCTTCACCAAATGCTAGCCCAGGGAGTTATATAACCTATACCTCTCTGCCAGTTGTGTTAGGGGATTTTTCTGGTACTAAAAAGGCTCCTTGGAGGCCTGTAACTGAATCTTTCCTTCTAAGTCTTTTAAGATTCCAAAGTTCAAACTGTTATCCCTTCAGTTCCTTCTTCCTCTAATCCCTCCCCAGCCTTTATGGTAAAGCTAGATGTAAATGATGCCTCTCATCACATTCCCATAGGTGAGCAGCTCAGGCATTTTTAAAGTTTGTTGTGTCTGGTTTTACATGATCCATTCAATCTTACCCATTGGACTTTCCACAACACCAAAGGTATTCACAACATTTTTTGTTCCAGGCATTGGTTATTGTGGGTTTCAATGTATTTGCTTCTTTACATATTTGGGCAGTGTCTTATTTTTGCAGGCTTTTTTCTCAGTTGTCAGTAGTCTTTACAATCTGTCCGGAATATTCTAACCAGTCTGGATTTTCAAGTCAACCTTCAAAATTTTTTTCTCATCCCTTCCCACACAATTGTTATCCTGATGTCTGTTAAATTCTGCCCTGGGAAGAGCCTTTCTTCCTCCAGACAAAGTAAAGATGTTTCAGCAGTTCTTCATGAGTTTCTCCAGTCAAAGGCATGTGTATATCCAAGTGAATTTCTCAGGATTTTGGATATGTGGCATCTATGATTTTCAAGCATCCCATTACCAGACCCCTGGTTTAATTTCTCCAAATTCTTATGAGTTTCTAATACTATGACTGGACTGGACCCAATTCCTAACTCGGTATAATTAAAGTTCATGAAATTAGTATTGTTTCAGTATTTGTTAGCCAAAAGTGCTCTTCGCAGTACCTGCAATGTGCCCAGAATGGACTTCTGCATTTCATATGGAGATTACATGTATTGATAGCATATATATATATATATATATATATATATATATATATATATATATATATATATATATAAATAAAATTGTAGATTCTTTTTATTAAACCCATTGCTCCTACTATCTTTCTTCCACATTGCTCTTGTTTCTGTCTGCAAATCATGATATAAAATGACTTTGTCTCTTTCTGTACACATTACTGTAATAGGTATACAATGCTACTTTTGTCTTATTTTATGGACTACTATATCTGTTTTTTCACATCTATTTTTTTTTTTTGAATTGTTGGTAATTGGTGATCTCACAAGATGTACACTTTATCATTCTCTATAATGCTTTGTGGTTCATGTTTACAATGCATCTCAGCTACGTCTGTATTGTAGTACTTGCACAATCCCCAGTGCGACAATCTTGCCACATTATTGGGCTTTCTCCCACGTGTTCAGTGGACTTTGTAAACCAACGTATGCTTACTATCCTGTGCTCCCATTATTAAACTTTCATCCTTTGTTTTCAATTCACTTCTTAACCATTATTGTTATGGCTTTTCCACATTTCTTTCCTTCTCATCTGATCTCAGCTGATTTTTTTTTTTACTGCTCAACCCTCAAGGTTCAACCTGCTCCATTCACCCTCGTTATGCTCGGGCTCACTGTGCTCCCCTACGCTCATCCCCACCCACTCCCACTTTCCTTAAATTTATGCTGTACTAGCCATTCCCTCTTGACAGTATGTGCAATCAAAGCACTCCACCTAATACACTCTAACTCAAATTAATCTTTTACACCCCTCCAACTTCAATTACTGCTGCAAGCAACATATCCTTACCTAAATCAATTTAACTAAGATGCCTAATAAAACCCCTCCAGTAACAGAAAAAAAGCTAAAAGCATCCAACCCTCAGTAATGTACACGAACCAGCTGCATTTACTGGCAACCACTCTGCTACTTTTAACATTAACAACACATAACACCTCTTAGCATTCCAACCTAAACAAACCTTCCCACTCCACCTCTAATAGCTACCCCCTAACACCCAAACTAGTAAACATCCCCATATGTAGCTCCATCTGCTATACACCATATGCAGTTTTCCCTTCTCCCTCACGCAAACATACATAGCATTTCTCAGAAATATGATAAAAACACAGTCAGATTCTTGAAAACTTTAGTCAACATAGCATCAAGGCTAACTCTCAGTGGGGACATGCACCTAAACCCTGGCCCAACCTATGAACTGTACAACTCAACATCACAAAATGACTTACAAACTGAAATTTACAGTCATTCCTCCTAAGGACACATATGATATTTTACTATTAAATATTAATATAAGAAGTGTCAACAACAAAATCCATGAGCTGCATGGTAACTTCTCCCTATATTCCCCTGCTGTTCTACTCACCAAAACTTGACTAAAACCTACCACCCCAGCAATGAAATACTACCACCAGGATGTAATATCCAAAGTACAGACAGAATTAGTAAAAGAGGAAGAGGCATGGCTGTACTCTTTAAAGCCACCTCTTTATAGAAACTTTAGATAAAAAAAACTCTAAAGCTTAACAATTCTGAAGCAGTATTTGCTAAAAACTAAACATTAACCCCAAGAAACATATATACATTATAGGTATCTATTTGTCAGCAGGGGATAATAGCCAAACATTATGAAATATACTACACTGGAGCAGTAAAACATTACCTCAGGAAACAATTATTATGGGTTACTTCAATGTAGACTGGTTAGACTGCAACTCCCCAAACCCCAAAAATTGCATCAACCTGCATGGCTTCATACAACTTATCCAGTCACCCACTAGGATTAATAAGCCATTCAACAAATACTCCTCTCTAGACTGGATATTAACATAGGCCATCCCTCTACTCCTACTCTGGCCAACTACCAGATAGTCTCAGTGGCCACTTCCTAACCTATTTACTTTGGAAATGAGCTAACCCATCTAAATAAACTACATTTAAACAAATAAACAAAAAACACCTGAACCGCAGCAACCTTGTAGACACACTCAGACATTGTAACTGGACACCACTGAAACTGCTACCCCTACAGGAAGTAATTAATTACTTCAGCTCTACCTTCCTGTCTATACTAAACTCTCCAGCCCCTAGCAGAAATGTGTGTGTTAAATCTAACTATGTCCCATAGTTAACGAAAGAAACACAATCACTACTTAAATCTAGAGACAAGGCTTGGGCAACCTGGAACAAAACAGTCTCAACCTGCTCGACAAACCTACAGGGAACTTAGAAATAAAGCAAAGCAGCAAATTAAGCAAAGCAAAATAAATTGCTACTCAGAAATCCAATCAAAGCACAGTAATAACCCACAAAACTTCTGGACATCTATAGAGAATATACTTCTACCAGGCAAAGTCAGTACACCCCCTCCTAGCACTACAAATAATTCAGACAATATTGCCACTCCATTTAGTAAATACTTTACTGAAATCATCTTATCACTGTCCACAATCAAACCCCCTCACCTATCAGAACTACCACTGGCCTCTTCCAGTATTAAATCCAACTTCTTAGGGGATACCTCTTTATCTAGTTATGTATTGGAGCTTATTAAGTTCTATTTAGAAAATTATTTTATTTTATTTTTAACCAAGAAAATTTTCAATAACATGGAGGCATCCTTTGGCCCCCATGTATGCCAACCTAATGATGGCTTTTTTTGAAATTGAGTATGTTTAGTCTTTCTTTAAAAAATATGTCATTAGGTATTTTAGATACATATATTTGATTTTTGTTAGTAGAGGGAGGTAATTATCAGGTAAAAAATTTCATTGAGCAGTTACATAACCAGTTTGTTCTCAAGTTTAGTGGCTTACAGTTAGGTGAGAGGGTCAATTTTTTAGATTTGGAATTGTGGGGTGAACAAACAGGATTCATTGGTAGGAAAGTTCACAGAGAGTTCAAGGGGGGCTCACATTTCCTATATGGTTCCAGCTGCCACACAGAGGATATGACAAGGCAGAAGTGTTAGAAGCTTTGAATAGGGTTAGAACTAAGCATCATAAAGGTGAATATCTAAGCAGAAGAAGAAACTCGGTAAATACACATAATGAAGCACTTCCATTTATTGAGCTGATAGATTTTGACAAAAGAAGAGGTAGAGGAGGTGCAGGAAATAGTGCCAACCACACTGGTAAGTCTATTTATTTTGTGACTATTTACAATGTACTAAATCAACAGATTGTGCAAATGTTACATTGCTATTAGCCTATGTTGTTCATAGATGGTATTTTGAAACAATGTTTATCAAACAAACTTTTGATCTCTTATAAAAAGAGACATAGTATTTCTGATATAGTAGTGCAAAGTAAATTTCAAATGCCTGAAGTACGAATACATAGATTATTTTAAGATATGACACTTTTTTAGGTGTGAGAAATATTCTGTTTGTTTTCATGTTGTAAAGAACTTTCCTACTATTAATTCTGTTTTTTTTCCGTATGGATGCTATACTTTCAATACAGAAGGAATTGTGTATATTTGGAATGTCCATGTAACAAGATTTATGTAGGTGAAAGTAAACAAAAGTTTAAAGTGTGCCTTCAAGACCATGTAAGGGACATTAAAAAAGTTAACTGTGATGGTCCTTTAGCTATGCTATATATTTTACATATTTTTACATACTTTTGTCTTAATTTTTCTGATTTTTATAGGGAATGCATTTTATACTATTTTTAGATGTATATTTTTTTTATATATTTTTCCTTATTTTGTCAATTGAATTGATTCAGTGCTACACACTGAATTTCTTTTGGGTGGATCCTTAAAGATGATGATGCTTTATTTCCTGGGAGCTTGGTCATGTGATTGAACACAAAAGTTACAAATTGTGTGTGTACTTCCTGCAATGTTTACCTGATGAAATTATTGTATTTTTGTCAACGAAAGTGCTCATCTATCATAGTTTTAACCAAGTTTTTATTTCAAAAAGTTTCTAGATTAACGTTCTGGATTTTATCTGCAGTATTTTGTTTGCTTGGGCCAGATACCCTCTGTCTGTCTATGCTTTATACTTGCAATTTTGCATTCAGAACTCATTTATCCAGGTCATAAGTGACTTACATTCAGATCATAAATGGCTTTACATTTTGCTGCAACTCAAGGCAGCTATATGGATGCACACAAATAAACAAATGCAACAACCTTAAAATCAGTATTTTTATAAATTGCATTTGTAGTTTTCTCTCAGCTGTTGAACCATGTAGGTAATTCAGTACATAACTACATATAGAATTAGGCATTATGACCAAAGCTTAATTAGCTTGTCTCCTTTCTTTGGCAGGAAGAAACTTTCAAAATTGACAAATGTTAAATAATGGCAGGAACGGATTAGGTTTCCTGTATATTTTAAAACCATGTCAGTCCAAATATATAAGTAATGAAGACTAACACGAATTAAAACATAAATTTAAGCAATTTCAACAGACTGAGATATGTATGCAAGAAAGTTTTGAAGCAAGGAGAAAGCAAAGGGTAGGACCTTATTCTGAGCTTCTTGTCAATAAATAATTTGTAGTCTAACAATTTTTTCAAAATCGTAACTGATCTCTTCAGATTATAAGTCACTGTGGCTGAAGAAAGGCTGGTAAGTATTGCTTACCACACAATCCACACTTACTGGCTTCATTCTCTAGCAAAGGAACGTTTAAAAGAGAACTTGCAGTGAGACTAAAACATTTGTTAAAGCCTGCTGCTTTCCGGAGCATTCGTAGTACCATAACATTTCCAGGCATTTTACTGTATAGCAAGAGCTTCATTATAGCTCTTCAGAGTTCCAGAAGAAATGTGCATTTCCAAGGCACCATCTGTTAGTGTGCGCATTCACCCTCACCTCTGGTGATTTCTTGGGTTGTCATGATTAGGTCTGCGATGAAAGAAAGGAGGGGGTCAGCAGGTGAGTAATGAGCATGTCATAGAACGCGTTTAACTTGTACGTGAATCCCGCAATGTATTGCACATTAAAACTTTTTTCTTTCATCCTAGGGTATAAATGAACAAGATACGTACAAAACGAGTCAGTAACTTGACAGAAGAGCTGTCGCACTTATTTCACTATGGAGATTTATAACACTGCAATGACTAATGCACTATATTTCACAGTATATGAGGGAAAAAGTCTCTGGAATCGAATTGTGTTTTCACATGTTTCCCACATCTAAATGAACATAATGGAAGTTGTCCATAAGCATCTGAAAAAGGGACCAATGGCTAACAAACCGTGAACTTGAGATGGGTGGACCACATCTGTCATGTTTAGATGCACTTGTGTAAGCAAGGTGCCATGTTTTATAAATCTAAATTTCGTTTTCTTATGAAATTTTCTTAATAGCAGCCTAGGTTGTACTGATGACTGGAAAACAGGCAGTTGGTCAAGCACTGGTAATTTATGGTGGATCCACAGCATCAGAGTTTTTGTCTAGGTCAAGGAGCAAGCATTGACAACTTAGGACTACTGAAAAATGTACTTGGGGAGGGGTAAAGGAAAATATCCGTTTTTAATCAGGTTGCTGCTAGGTATCTAGAAAATTCAGTCACAAACATGTCTTCATAGTAGTTGTACAGCATGTCTTGTATAGCAGGTTTATTTTTATTGGGGAATCCATCATGCCATTTGCTCTTGTAAAGCCAGGCAAGCATAGAATAGCAAAAACTCTCTGATAGAATTTAAAAGTATCTAGTCTGTAATTCCATGGCATGATGAGCAAGATGTTTTGTCTGTGTGCATTTTTAGGTTGTCAGGACTCTTGCCGCCAGATTTTTGCCCAAGTAGTGCAACAAGCTGTTTATTAAAGGAGTTGTATGAGAGCAGCATCAGCTGGTCTCCAAACATGTCTGCAAACTGGTGACATTCTGACCAGTTCATGCTGCTCTTGTAATCTCTGTCATCTAATTACATAGGTTAAAGTTCAGGTGTTGGATCATCTACCTTTCCCCAGGCATTCTGCTTTGAAGATAACATTTTAAAATGCTCATTGAAGCATACTACTACACATCTGAATGCTGATTTTATTTAATTTCCACCACCTCTTCACAGCCCCAGAAACCCCTTCAGTTCTAACACAAGTTCTGCTATAACAGTAGACTATGGCTGTTGAAAATGCCCCCTCCCCCCAAATAGTGTAATTTTTGTAAGCCTCAAGAGTACTGCACCTGAATGTGAAAAGAAATGCACTTTTGAGCTCCTGACATTTTTGGCATTAATGTACTGGAGATTGTATCACTATATATTACCTACTGTGGTAAGCTATACCGGTGTTCTGGCATTCTAGGGTGTATAGATTCTTAGAAATGTGCTTTTTACAGTGTATTTGACCTGTATGTACAGCTTGTGCACTTTTTTCCCCAAGCTGGCAGTAACATATGGTGTGCATTACAGATGAATGTTTGTTTTGGTCATTTCATCAATCATATTTTCTGGCTCTCCCACTGATCACCTAGTTTCCTCCAACATTCCAGTCCTAGCATCCCAAAGATAATGCTTATTCCAAGTGAGCACTGAAGCACTTTGTAATGTCATCAGTAAGCTTTCTGCACCTTAGCCTTTTAGACCATGTTGAGCCAAGTGATGTTCCACAGTGTAATAAACTTGAATGTGTTCAGATTAACTTTTGCCCAGAAATGTTGCTCATTGAGAATGTCCAAGTCACTGAAAATCTGTAAGTATTTGCATGGTCTTTGCCATTCATCTCAGAAATATGGAAGATGTTTAAATAAGGGATGCATATGTTTATATGGCCAGTAATGTTTCAGATTCTGATCAGTTGTCTGAACAATATTTATTTAGATTCAATAATAGCCTATACTGTTCAGAAACCTTGATTACTGCCGTGCACTGTGACAGAGAGGACTACAACATGCTTGTGAACTAAACAGAGCCTAGTTTATATTTATTGGATTTTTATGAGATAAGGTTTACTTGTGCATGTGGTTGCACCTTGCTTTTAGCCAGAAAGTGTGATGCGTGTTCTAAGCTGTGATATCACCACAGCTAAATTATTCCCCACATTCCTAAAGCTGGTCAGAAAATCTCTGTGAATGTGTCTGAAGTCACAGTACATGTTATCTTTGTAAAATGTCATTTTCTTAATTGACTTAACCAGGAGAATTTCTATATTATGTGTAAGCACTTCATTGTTTTTTAATAAAATGCAAGACATCACATTTTTTTGCTCCTGTGTAAGTTTGATTTAAATTTCTGTAACTTTGATGCATGTGCACAAGCGCTAATCCGCCTGAAGAGTAATTCAGCTCCATATCTAATGTTTTAAAACATTTTGTGAAGAAAGTTTTTCTCATGTACATTAAGACATACTGAGAAAGAGATCTGCTGTAATTAATGTGCACACTGCAGCTGAAATCTGTTTTACTGGAGACTTGCAGTTACACACTTTATGGTTTTAGGTTTTACAACTACTGTGCCATTACAAGAAGCGTTATGTACAAAACCTGGACTACAGTATAAAGCAAATAGGATAGGCTAGTTTAGTAGTTTTAAGTATTTCCCATGTCTGATAAACAACTCTCTTGAATATGTCACTCTAATGTCCCGCTTAAAGATCCGACGTATGTCCTGAACCAAAAAGACCACTAAAATAGGCAGATTTGTAAAGAACAGAATTATATGAAATAACAAATGAGACAGCATAATTCTCAATTGCTTCTGATTTTTTGTTCCACATAATCCCTCCTAAAACTAGTGACTTTTGGAGAAAAGGTGGTAAATTACACAATAGAGTTATTAGACTTTTTTGTTTCAGAAAATGTATATTAATTCATATTCTCTTAGTCTGCCAGTGCCTCAGTTAATAGTACTAATATTTTATTTGTCTCATTTGTTGAGATATGTGAGATAGTGAAAGTTCTGAAGCTAACTCCTTTTTTTATTACAGTATGCCTTGGATGTGTGACCAACAGGAATAGAATACAAGCAATCTACTGCTTTCAGTGACATTTCACTGTGCAAACCCTTGCAAACAGTGCAGTGGCTTTATGATAGAAGCATTAGACTCCCATCCCCATCTCCAGGTTTACCATTCATCACAGTAGCTAGTTAAAATAGTTGCTACTGGCAGTGGAAGGGATCAGTTGTGCAGTGTGCATTATAGTCTAATTTTCACAGCCTAGTCACTGCATACACTGTGCAGCTGGCCAGAAGACCGTATGAACTGCTATGCTAATAACACCAGCTCACCCCTTTCCAGTAAGTACGTCGGCACATCACAACTTGCAGAGACGCAGCCATAATTTATGTTGGCACTTGCAAGAACTCCAGATTTTCATGAATTAAAATCAGAAAGATCTTTACAGTTATACTGACCAATTCCTGTGTTTATATATGTTTTGTTCACTGGGTTTAGTCCCACTAGGTTTGTGGCTTGTTTTCAGGGGAGACCCAAGGTGGTGGTATTCCTACTGACTTGGGGAAATTTCCCAGGGCACTGGGGAAATTCACATGCATTTTTGATAAGTGCAGTAGTTTATTCTGCATGCAGCTAAGCTACCAGCAATGCAAGCAGATGGTGGCAGCAGCACCTTAAGAGCTCTGCATCCATGTAGGCTGCAGTGCAGTATTAGTACTGGGAAATTAAAACAAATACCTGACTTGGAAAAAGAACATTAAAGCCTCCTTATTTTCCAGCATGAAAAGGCAAGTGTGCTACCTCTCTGGCCATTGTTGGCAATCATTTCTTCATATCCACTCTTCCTTTCTAGGATTGGCCACAGACCTAACGACAACAGAGTAAGTATCCATGGAGTTGGATCCTTCCTCTGCAGCTCTTAACTAACAATCAAGACAAGTCCAACTAATACCTGTATAGATTCCTCCCTAACATTCCACCTAATTGCAGATCCTTACAAGTTTTGACTGACCGCTTTTGAAATCCTTGACCCTGTCTATAACGTCCTGGTCCTTTAAATAATGGAACTGTATGTTTTTGTTTCAGGTCACTCATACTCACCATCACCAAAATAATTTATCCTTCTCAACCACTTGATCTACATTGATTTGTCCAACTTGTTTTTAAGCAGCAATGCAAGTTGTAATCTCAACCAGGTAAAACCTGCCTCTGGCTAACAATCAACCCTAGAGTTTCTAAAACAAAGGGATATTGGTTGTAAAGCCTAGAAAGCCACCAGCTGATCTACATTTCAACAAATGTACACAGATCTAAGAAATTCATCTAGGCAAAGTAAACTCCACCTCTCGAAGGACAATAACTGGAAAACCTGAAAGTCCAACTGACCTCTTATAGAGAATTGGGAAACAAGGTAAAAGAAATTCAAAGACCAACAAAAAAAGAAGAAATAGATACATTTTGGAGAAGTATATGTGAAGACACTGTGGAACACAACAAAGATGCTAAATGGATAGAAGATGTAAAAGAAAGAATAAGAAGTTTAAAGGTATAGGATATGAAATGGGCTGAAGTAACAGCCAGAGTGAAACAAAGTTAAGAAAAGCCTGTAACTGGAAAACCCCAGGCCCAGATGCAGTACCTAACTTTAGGCTAAAAGTATTAACATCTTTGCACGAAAATTTAGCCATGAGTAAGAAGTTATATGTGCCCCCCAGACAGACACTAACCTGTCTAACAACAGGAATAATGCTCCTACTTGAGAGTGAACCTGCAAGCTACCCTAAAAATTATAGACCAATAACTTGCCTTCCAACGATGTATAAAACTATACACAGGAATTGTTGCTGACAGTTTATAGCCATTTAGAAGAAAACGCAATTACGGCAGTACAACAAAAGGGCAATAAAAGAAAGTCATATGGAACAACGGATCATTTGTTAAATAAAGTCATAGTGGAGAATTGTGAAAAGGGGAAGAATCTCGGTATTGCATGGATTGACTACAAAAAAAGCATTTGATAGTATCCCACATTCATGGATAAAAGAGATAGACTACATTACAGTGACCATGAAACAGTGGAAGACCACTTTGTAATTAAGCCATGATAAAAGACAAATCATTATCCCAGGAATAAAAATTCAAAGGAGGATATTCCATGGTGACTGTCACTGCTGCTATTTGCCTTGCCCTCAACTCATTAAGCTGTCTAACATCTTAGGCCATGGCTATAATTTGGCTCCTAGAAAACAACAAAGTGTAAAGACTTCTCATCTTCTCTTTGTCAATTATTTAAAACTGTATAGCTCATTGGATGAGGAACTGAAAGCACAAGTGCAAGTTGTCAAAACTTTTTTCAGATGATATAAGAATGTCATTTGGTCTTGATAAATGTGTAAAAGCAACCTTTAAAGCAGGAAAATTGCAGCACCAGGAAGACATCAGTTTGGGACAAGAATGTGATATAAAATAACTTGAGCAAGAGGGAGTGTATAAATATTTGTGAATTAATGAAGGATCAACAATAAAACATGAACAAATGCTAATAAAACTTAGTAAAGAATACTTTAGAAGACTTAATCCTGAAAAACAGTGTTGACATCTAGGAATAAAATCCAAGCTGTGAACCAGTTTGCTCTTCCTGTTCTAACTTACAGTTTTGGAGTGAAAGACTGGCCCTAAAACGTGTTGGATAAATTAGATGGGAAAATAAAAAGGATGCTTCATGCTCACCAAATGATTTATAAAAATCAGTGCATACCAAGGTTATATATTCCCCATTCTGAAAGAGGGATGGGCCTCCTTGAAATTGATTATATGTATAGATCTCCAATTGTGGGACTCCACACACACATCTGCTAACTTCACAAGACCCAAATGTAGTGAAAGTTTTGAAACATGAGAATAAATCTAAGATGACTTCTCTGCTTAATCTAGCAGAAGCATATTGGCATGCAGCAGGAATGGAAATCAAAGCAGAACTAGATAAAAATCAGGCAGCAAATGAATTTGCC
This sequence comes from Protopterus annectens, assembly GCF_019279795.1. Classification (NCBI taxonomy): domain Eukaryota; kingdom Metazoa; phylum Chordata; order Ceratodontiformes; family Protopteridae; genus Protopterus; species Protopterus annectens. The sequence continues at coordinate 685,545,428 of NC_056733.1, forward strand.
AAAAAGCAGATGAAAATAAGGTGAAGGACCAGATGAAAAGGCAAGAAATATGGAGGAAGCATAAATAAATTTGCAAGTATAAAAAACTTCTGGAAGAACCTCATGGTGATCAGGAGCGAATGCAGGAATAGTCAAGGAGAAGCAAATTCAAACCCAAGAGATGAAAGGTTAATATTGGTGGCCCAAGATAGTGGGCTGGGTACATGTTGGTTTACAAAGTCCGTTGAACATGTAGGAGAAAGACAAATGTAGGTTTTGTAAAACCAAATTTGAAACAGTCGCACACCTCGTTACTGGTTGTAACATATTAATGGCAGAAGGATTGTATACTGAAAAGCATAACAGTGTGGCAAGATTTGTTGCACTGAAGATTGTGCAAACATTATGGTATTGAAGTGGCTGAAAAATACTACAAACATGAGCCACAAAGCATTATAGAAAATGATGTTTACATTACATGGGCTCATCCATTACCAACAGTTCAAAAGATGGATGCTAGAAAACTGGGTGTAGTGGTCCATGAAAAGAAGACAAAAGTAGCATAGATCATTGAAATCGCCACACCCGCTGACTACAGTGCCTGGTGTAGAGAGAGACACAAAGTCCTAAAATATCAGGATTTGTAGGCAGAAATGAGAGCAATATGTGGAAGAAAGATACCCAGACAGTCCCAATAATAGAAGGAGCAATGGGTTTTAGAATCTACAATCGTATTTAGATATGTTACCACTACATGCAGAACGAATCATTACTAGGCATATACTGCAGGTGCTGCGAAGAGCACTTCTGGCTGACCTCAAAGATTGAAACAATACGAATTTCATGAACTTTAATTGTACTTTGACTTGGGAATGGAGTCCATTCTTGTCATGATATTAGAAACCTAAAAGATTTGGAGAAATTAAAAAGGGGGAAGTTAGGAAAAAGAAGCATCTGAGGAAGTGAGAAAATATAAACAAAACCTAGAGATTTTTGAAAAGTATAAAAAAAGAAATATGGGCATGGGAAAGAGAGATTTGATATGATGCAATATGTATGCAAAGGAGAAAGCCAAATTAATATAAAGAAGGCAACCCAAAGATATTCAAAGAAAATTACAGGCAAAGGCATCCAGATATGGGAAATTTCACAATAAAAAAATATCAGAGGTAATGTAGAAAAGAAAATTCAAGCAGAAGTTAGAAAAATAGAAGTTGAAGTTGTGGAGTGCCTACGAAGTGAAGGATTTGGTGTAGAAGGTCTAACACAGGTTACATCACAGCATGATGGAGAGAGTCCAAAAAGTAAGGAGAAGCAGAAAGATCAGGAGATGTCTGAAGAAATATGGACATGGGAAAGAAATATTACACCATATTAAATCTCATTTTATGCAATGGAGAAAGCAAAACTAACCAATATAAAAAGAGCAGCACCAAAGATATTTGAAGAAAAATACAAAGGAATTCGGACATGGAAAACTTTACAATACAAAAAATAAGAAGGCAAAGTGGAAAATGAGGTTATGGAGTACCTGCGAAGTGAAGGATTCAGTGTAGAAAATCTAATTCAGAAAACACCACAACAGGATAGAGCAATGGATATCCAAATTAAGGGGAAACCAGTGGAATGGGAAGCAGTTGGTTTTCGAGCCTTCCACAGGAAGCTAGTGTAAACATTCACTTGAAGCTGGACAGCAAGGGAAGGAACAGGATACTGTACAAACTCTGATGCAATGTTGAGGAGTGATAAGCCAGTGAGTTCCCATATGACAGAGCAACAGATGGCACAGGATGAAATTAAAGTGAATGTGCCACAGGAAGATGCTGTAGAACTTTCTCTAGAATGCCCACAGGAAATGGAAAATTGTGTGCCCTCACTTTAGGAGAAAATAATAGATTGCCCATACATGTCAAGCAGAGTGCCTCTTTGGACCTCTTCAAGAGGAACCTTGACGATTGGATGGGAGAGGAAATTCACCCCAGGGATCACGTCAGGATCTAGACAGGGGTCCAGGAAAGTAAATAATGTGGGAAGAAATAGCCAGGGAATTGTTATGGCTAGGCTTGTATAGGCCCTAGGGCTGATAGCCTAGTACCAACCTATGAACCTATGAAAATGAGCTAAGAGAAGAGTTGCTTGATTTAATAGATATATTAAGATCAATGTAAGAAATAGACTGCAAAAGTTCAATAAAGCTCTGAGTCAGACATTCGATAAAGCAAATGAACACAGTAATTAGGACTGTCCAAGAGATCCATGTGATATAACCGGATATATTACTGTGCAGCTAAATTAATAAGTTCTACCACAAGATCACAGGGTAGTGAGGGAAAGGAAGGGAAGAAATCGAATACCATCATGCAAGTATCGAATAGAGAAAACTATAAAGCAATTAAGATGAGAAGTGTCACTGTTAGAAGAATGTAGAAGAGGGAACAGATCAACAAAAATACTCAGATGTGATAAAAGCAATGCACAGTATTTAGAACAGACCAGGATCTATCATGCAGTTTTGCAAATAAACTAAAAATCTCAGGACAGGTAGAAAAACGTAGAAGATACACAGATAAATGTAAAGAAAAAGTAATGCTGTAAAAAGTACTAAAATTACCAGAATGCCACGGAGATCCAATAAGTGATCCAAGACCTTTGGTTCACTGAAATATCACAATATGGCCAAACAGTCCCAAAAAAAAATCCCAAAAAAATCAAAATAGTACTTGCAGTAGAAACATATAATAATCCACTGTGAAACTTAGTTCAATCTCGAGTAAAATGTAACAATTCTCCATCAGTCCCAATGCAGTAAATGTTCTCCAAAAAGCACCACACGAATACCGGCCAAAATCTGATTTATTAACGAAGTAAAACTACTTGTATGGGTCCGAGCAACCCAATAATGAACCGCTACAATGCTGACTAGCGTACTAGCATGCTGGTAAACAGACCATCATGATGAAACCAAACACTCGTTGCACAATATAAAAATATGTTTTAAATGTAGCAAAAACGTTTGCATTTAAAATATATCAAGAACTTTTACATTTAAAATAGCACGGACATGCTATTACAGTTAAGCGCTTTCACTCAAACCTCTTGAGCTTCTTCAGAACAACTCTGTCTTGGATTGTCCGTCTTTTAAAACTTCTTTGGCGCCAAATCACCAGCTGAAATTTAAAGCAACAGTGTATCCTAATATATCCCTTTTAGTATACAACAATATAAACAAAACAATATATACATATTCCTTTATATATCCATTACATAAAACTAATATGTAAAAAGTACTAATGTAAACATGTTGAAACTTTGTACAAATCCAAACAGGAAGACATTCATAAATGGAATAAATAATTCTCCTAATGGCATACATGTAATAACATGTTAGAAATAATAATGTGTAACCCGCACTTATAACCCTAAATCAATCAACTAGCTAGAACTAACTATATATTTGTACTGAGAAATATATACATACTTTGAGTGAGATGAAGCATAAGAAAATCGAGAGGGATGTAGAGCACTATGAGCAAAGGAAAGTCTATCATTGGGGGATGAAAAATGAGAATTTTGAAGAGAGGGATGTGGATGAACATTCGCGTTTTCACAAAACCTAGCAGTCGAAATAGATATGGAAATGTCAATTCACATTTTTGGAGGGATCACATCCACCCGGGAGAGCAGTACAGAAACCAAGGGGAAAGGTATCAGCAGAAAGACAGATACCAACCAAGGATCTGGAAGAATCAAAGGTAGTAGAGGGGAGAAGGAGAGGGGACATTCCAACTGTGGTTATGGCTGTTAATGGTATAACATACACGTGGAATGGTTTTAATATTCACAACCATGCCAACATTGCAATTACCAAGACACATTTTTCATTACTATCCAAGGGAATGAAATTTATTCCCATTCCCAAGTTCCCACTGGTTGACAGCATAGTGGAGTTAAAGAAATTCACTAGGAAGTTAAATCTGGCTGTCTTTTTCAGTAAACCCCCCAGCAATCCAAACAGTGCCATTGTGCAATACCAACAATCTGAGCTCAAAATTCCAAGTACATTTGTACCGGTACAACACCCCACAATAGAGATCTATGAGAGAATTGTATCTAGAGATATTTACAGATTGTACAAAGATTACAAGCGAGACACCCAGGAATTCAATTTAACCCCTGAAGAAAGTGAGGTATTAAAGAACTTACAGACCAACAACAATATATAAGGGTTATGAAACCGGATAAGGGTGGGGGGATAGTATTATACGACACTTTGGTATACACCAACAAGATATATCAAATACTATATGAATTGGACAACTATGTGACTATATCTTTGAATGAAATCAATATAGCATACCAGAGAATAGATAGTTACATAGAGGAATTTTTGATTGATGGTAGAATCAACAAAAACATTTACAAGTTTTTAAAGGTGAAGAGCCCAAGAATGGCCACTATTGTTGGTATTCCGAAAATTCACAAAAATATTATGGACCCCCCTCCCCCCCCGTTTCGACCTATTATATCTGGGAGCAAATCCAAGACATATCCAATGGGGAAATATATAGATGTGAAATTGAAACATATCTACAATCATATATCACATCTAGTAAAAGATTCCTGGGATTTTTTAAGGAACTTCCCCACACAAATATGGAAGGATGATTATATATTCGTTACAATTGATGTTATTGATCTTTTCTCTTGCATACCTAAAACTATAGGTTTAGATGCATTTGGCAACAGTATTAGAAAATATGCAGGAGTTGCTTGGGATGAAGTGAGTTTAATACTGGAAATGCTGGATATCATTTTGGATAACAACTTTATACATTTTGAAGGAGAGTATTTTCGGCAGACCAGGGGGGTGGCAATGGGAGCAGCTTATGCTCCCATTTACGCCAACCTGGTCATGCTTGATTGGGAAGACTGTTCTTTTTTCCAGCCCTTACTTTGAGCACATTGCTCATTATGTTAAATTTTTGGACGACATTTATATTATATGGAAATCAAGTGAAGAAGGACTAATAGAGTTTATCCAATTTCTTAATTACAGCAGTGATTTTTTGAAATTTACTCATTCATACAATAGGGTTGGCACAGCTTACCTTGACACATTTATATATACAGATGGGGGGAAGTTGCATTCAAAAATTTTTAGAAAGGAAACTTTTTCCAATAATTTGTCATATGAAAGTTGCCATCTTGAAAATTTAAAAAAGAATATATATATAAAGGTCAATGCATAAGGGCTATGAGAATGACTACAGAGTATAAGTCCTTGGTAGAAGAGATTAATTTTATACATATGTTTTTTGAAAGGGGATATCCACGAAAATTATTGGATGATGTGGATAAATGTCCTAAGTCTTTGGAATACCAAATACAAACCACTTTTAGGGTTAGGTAACAAATTCATCCAAGGAAACAATGTAAAGGTGGGGAACAATATAAAATTTAATGAAGACAAGCGAAGGGCATTAATTTTGATATACAATCCACAAAGTAGGAATGTTATACAGATTCTCAAGAATTATTGGTATATACTATTCAGTGATGAAACAGTAAGGAATACAATAGGAGACAAACCAAGTATAGTGTATAAGATGGGAGCTAACATTAAAAGATTATTAGAAAAGGGGAATATAGACAGTAATGAAACTTGTAGGAAGGTCACCCAATATACCACGAAATGTGGATCATGTAGCCAGTGTCGTTATATTATTGACAATAAGGAAATAATATTAAACAATGCTATTAAATCTAAAATCAGGTTCATCAGGGGGAATTGTAATACTAAGATGGTAGTACACATCGCCATCTGTCAAGAATGTTAGTAGTTATGTGGGAAAAACTGAAAAGTTTAAAAAAGCGTATATATGAACACATCTATAAGGAAAAAAGATGAAAGAAGTGCACTTTATAAACACATAGACATCAACGGTGATGATCATTATTTTAAATTTGGGTTATTGGACATTGTCAAAAACGACCATAGAGGTGGAGATGATAGAAGAATTTTAAATTATCATGTAGCATAGTGGCAAATATTTTTTGATGCCACCACTCCACCAGGACTTAACGATAATATTTCATTAAAGGCAATACTTGAAGTTAACACATAGTCAAGCAGTACAAATATATAGTTAGTTCTAGCTAGTTGATTAATTTAGGGTCATACGTGCAGGTTACACATTATTATTTCTAACAATATGTTATTACATGTATGCCATTAGGAGAATTATTTATTCCATTTATGAATGTCTTCCTGTTTGGATTTGTACAAAGTTTGAACATGTTTACATTAGTACTTTTTACATAATATTAGTTTTATGTAATGGATATATAAAGGAATGAGATGTATATATTGTTTTGTTTATATTGTATACTAAAAGGGATACATTAGGATACACTGTTGCTTTAAATTTCAGCTGGTGATTTGGCGCCAAAGAAGTTTTAAAAGACGGACAATCCAAGACAATTGTTCTGAAGAAGCTCAAGAGGTTTGAGTGAAAGCGCTTAACCGTAATAGCGTGTCCGTGCTATTTTAAATGTAAAAGTTCTTGATGTATTTTAAATGTAAAAGTTTTTGATACATTTAAAATGTATTTTTATATTGTGCAACGAGCGTTTGGTTTCATCATGATGGCCTATTTACCAGCATGCTAGTATGCTAGTCAGCATTGTAGCGGTTCATTATTGGGTTGCTCGGACCCATACAAGTAGTTTTATTTCGTTAATAAATCAGTTTTTAGCCGGTATTCGTATGGTGCTTTTTGGAGAACATTTACTGCATTGGGACTGACAGAGATTTATTACATTTTACTCGAGATTGAACTAAGTTTCACAGTGGATTATTATATGTTTCTACTGCAAGTACTATTTTGATTTTTTTTGGGATTTTGGGACTGTTTGGTCATATTCTGATATTTTAGTGAACCAAAGGTCTTGGATCACTTATTGGATCTCCATGGCATTCTGGTAATAAAGGAAAAGTACAAAATAAGCAATTTATTGATGACCCAAAAACATTTTTATAGAGAATTAGGAAACAAGGTAAAAGGAATTGAAAGACTGTGAAAAAAAAAGAAGAAATAGATAACATTTTGGAGACATATCTATGAAGATCCTTTGGAGCATAACAAAGATACTAAATGGACAGAAGACCGAGATGAAGCAACAGCCAGAGAGACTGAAACAAAGTTAAGAAATGCTTCTAATTGGAAAACCCCAGGCCAGATGCAGTACCTAACTTTTGGTTAAAAGTATTAACATCTTTGCATGAAGATTTAGCCATGAGTAAGAACTATTTATATGTGCACCCCAGATAGACCCCCAACCTGGCTAACAACAAGAAAAACAATGCTCCTACTTAAGAGTGAACCTGCAAGCTACCCTAAATATTAGACCAATAACTTGCCTTCCAATGATGTATAAACTATACACTGGAATTGATGCCAGAGTTTAAAGTTATTTAGAAGAAAACTCAATTATGGCAGTAAAACAAAAGGGAACTAAAAGAAAGTCATATAGAACAAAGGATCATTTGTTAGTTATAGTGGAGAATGCATGGTTTGACTACAAAAAAACATTTGATAGTATCCCACATTCATGGATAAAAGAGTGCTTAAAAATGTATAAGATACACCCTACACTGATCGACTACATTTCAGTGACCATGAAACAGTGGCAGACCACTTTGCAATTAAGTGATAAAGGACAAATTATTATTCTAGAGATAGAAATTCAAAGGGGGATATTTCAGGGTGACTCTGTCCACTGCTGCTGTTCTGTTTTGCCCTTAACCCATTAAGCTGTCTACTTAGCTTAGGCCATGGCTATAATTTGGCTCCTAGAAAACAAAGTGTAATGACTTCTCATCTTCTCTTTGTCGATTTAAAACTGTATAGCTCAGATGAGGAACTGAAAGTACAACTGCAAGTTGTCAAAGCTGTTACAGATATAAGAATGTTGTTTGGTCTTGATAAATGTGCAAAAGCAACCTTTAAAGCAGGAAAGCTGCAGCACCAGGAAAACATCAGTTTGGAACAAGAATGTGATGTAAAAGAACTTGAGCAAGAGGGATTGTATAAATATTTGGGAACTGATGAAAGATCAACAATAAAACATGAACAAATATGTATAAAACAGTAAGGAATACTGTAGAAGACTTAAATTAATCCTAAAAAACAGCTTTGACATCTAGGAACAAAATCCAAGCCATAAAGCAATTTGCTCTTCCTGTCCTGACTTACCATTTTGGAGTGATTAACTGGCCCCAAAACATGTTGTATAGGATGCATAGGAAAACGAGAAGGATGCTTCAAGCTTACCAAATGATTACTAGAAATCAGTACATACCAAGATTATGTATTCCCCATTCTGAAGGAGGGATGGGGCACCTTGAGATTGATAACCTGTATAGATCTGCAATTGTGGGACTCCACACACATCTGCTGACCTCACAAGACCCAAATGTGAAAGTTTTGAAACCGGAGGAGAATAAATCTAAGATGACTTCTCTGGTTAATGTAGCATAAGCATATCTGTGTAAAGCAGGAATGGAAATCAAACCAGAAGTAGATAAAAATCAGGCAGCAACTGAATGTGCCAAAAACAAAAGAACGAAAAGATTAAAGACTAGATGAGAAGGAAAGAAATGTGGAAAATGCATAAATATCTTTGCAAGTATAGAAAACTTTGGAAGGAACCTCATGTTGATCAGGAATGAGCACAGGAATGGTTAAGGAGAGGTGAATTCAAACCAAGAGATGAATGGTTAATATTGGTGGCCTGAGATAGTGGGCTACATGCTGGTTTGCAAAGTCCATTGAACATGTGGGAGAAAGACAAATGTAGGTTTTGTATAACAGAGAAAGAATTGCACACCTTGTTGCTTGTTGTGATATACTAATGACAGAAGGACTGTATACTGAAAGGCATAATAATCTGTCAAGACTATTGCAGTGGGGATTGTGCAAACATTATAATACTGAAGCAGTTGAAAAACACTGGAAACATGAGCCAGAAAGCATAACAGAAAATGATGAGGTCTACATCACATGGGATCACCCATTACCAACAGTTTAAAAGATATATACGAGAAAACTGGTTATAGTGGTTCATGAAAAGAAGACAAAGGTAGCATTAGTCATTGAAATCACCACACCCAGTGACTACAGTATCTTGCGTACAGAGACACACAAAGTCCTAAAATATCAGGATCTGCAGGAAGAAATGAGAGCAATGTGGAAGAAGGATACCCAGACAGTTCCAATAGTAGTAGGAGCAAACGGGTCTTATAAATAAGAATCTACAATCGTGTTTAGATATGTTACCAATACATGTAACACCATAAAAATTGCTGGAGGGGTCATTACTGGGCACATTGTGAGTGCTGCGAAGAGCACTTTTGGCTGACATCAAAGATTGAAACGATACTAATTTTATTAACTTTAATCGTATTTTGACTTCGGGATGGGGTCCATTCCCATCATGGCATTAGAAACCCAAAAGATTTGGAGAAATTAAAAATGGAAGGGCCAAAACCTATCACATTTCTTAAGTAAAATCAAGCCTCTACATGCTGAATTTCCCTTGGCATTAATGGTGGTAAGCAGCATGACAGAGTGGTCTCGGCTGGCTTGAACTCCACTGGGTAACCCAACCCAAATTAGAATTGGTCAGAGATGAAATTATTATATGAAAGTTCTGATGTCAGTTTTCATTCATTCCTCAACAAATGGGTTCGGATCTGACTCTGCAGTTATTTTCAACTTGTGGCCACTAGCAAACTCTCACGCTCCTCCTTTACCCATAATGCTGTATTCCCTAACATACCTCAGATCTCATTTGCCGCTTTCACATTCGGATGTGGTCAATATGCGCTATCGAGCTTAATGTTCAAAAATCAGAGAAGTTGTTTATATTATCTTATTACCTCACTATCCAATTGCTTTTTTGGGGGGGGGGTTATATTTTCTCCATTCCTTACACGTTAGTGTAATTCTTATCATGGTTGGTAAACTTTCATAGCTGCCCCCTTTTCCATGCTAGTGTATTCTTCGATACCATTGTTGGTATTTCTCTCCCCCTCCCCTTTTTTCTATCTACAATAAAAAAAGAGTTCTGTATTTTTCGCTTTCAAAACCCGTTTGTCAAAATGTCCAAAAACATCTGGTTTTAAAAAGTGCGGTCATAAGTTTGTTTATTTTACATTTGTTTACCAGGAAAGTCCGACTGGGATAAGACCCTTTTTCAATGGAGGCACTGGGAGAAAAGCTCCACATATAGAGATTATACAAACCTTAAACACGAAATTATGCAAAACTTGTACATGAAATTATACAAAACTTATACAAGACTTAAAGTACACCAGAAATTACATTCTGTACTATTATGCTGACATTTGTATTATACAGTCATCTGATATAATTCCTTATTGTAGTGTAGACATTGTAGATTCTCAAAATAAGATGAAGAATTTGGATAGAAAAAGATGAGGTCAGAGATTATCTAGACATGAGAGAGAGCCTAGATTAATGAAGTGGTCAGGAAAGAAAAAAAAAATTATGACCAGAAACTATTAAAACTATTTAATCTGGAGTACAGGAGCAAAGCCAGGTGTCACTAAGATCATTTTTAAGAATCTTTTTGAATTGGTTGGTATTTGTGTTGGTTCTTATGCTTTGAAGTAGTGAATTCCAGCTTGTTGCTGCTACATGATGAGAAAATTGGGAGTCCCCTGGCGTATTAGTGGATTTGGACATTTGTAGTAAAGATTTATTTGTTGACCGAAGACTTCACTTTGTGGTGTGGGGCCGGAGAATATTCAGAAGGGCACATTTTTTAGGTTGATATACTAGTTTGTGTGCTAAGGTTAATTGGTTATAGGATAGAAGTTGTGGGAGTTCTAACCAGGACAGTTTTTTTAAGGAGTGACAGTGATGGGTATGATGTGGGCAGTCTGTTGCAAATTTAGCTATTTTATTGTAGCATGTTTCAAGTTTAATTAAATCTGTCTTTAAGGGTGATGAGAATTGAGGAACCATACAGAAGTGTTGATAGAAAATGGTTTCTAGCAGTGGCAACCCTAGAGGTGTTAGATACTTTTTATTTCTGTAAAGAGTACCCATTTTTTGTGAACTTTGTGCTATATGCAGATCAGATTTGAAGTCATCTATTATGCTTAGTAGTTTTGTTTGTGAATCAGCATTAATTTTAGTATTATTCCTAGCTGTGATATAGAAGGTGCTGGGGGAGAGAGGATCTTGTGGGTTGAAGATCATGAGTTTTATTTTATTGGAGTTGAGTATGAGCTGATGGCTAGAGAGCCATAACTCTGTCTGGGAATGATTTTTGGGTTAGAAGTAGTAGCACAACGTTGCGAGTCCACAGATAGGATTTATTAATACAAAAATACACAAATAGTTAAGCGCTTTCATCAAACAGTATGACTTCTTCAGAACTGTTAAAATATGAACTTTCAGGCTTAAATACCCCACAGTTTGAATTCATTGGTCTAGGAATTAGCAAATCATATTTCAAACATGCCAAATCTCATGAATAATGAAACAAATAATTAAATAAGTCCAACATTAAACATGTGTTCCATTACAATATACATATAAATGTAGCACATTTTTATGTATATATTTTTATATTTTTATATAAAAATTATAATACAAAAGTGCAAAAGTATAAACTGTTAACATTTTAAAAAAAGACTTTCTTACATATTAAAAATTACTTCATTGACTGAACAGCCAGTGTATTATACTAAATCTGCCTTCTCTTTCAAAACAGGCATAATTGAAAGATGTTCATTAATGCCCGGGGGTTGGTCAGCAGCTAGTCGGAGTTGCCACATCAATTCCTTCTTGTGCAACTTATTTTATTTTAAGGTAGAGTTTATCCAACTGATAAACTGTTTTTTTATATGCAGCAGCAGGAGGAACACAGTCCTGGAGGGATAGACAATAGGCTTAGAGCTAGCCTCAATATGGAGGTTGACATGGATGATATCCACCATGGAGATAATGATCCTGAGTGTTTGGATGACATTCAGGATTTTCCCATGCCTCGATGCTCGGAAAGAATAGCGAAACGCAGACAAGGGATAAACAAAACTTACAGCAGGGGTGTGAAGCAGAATCAGACTTACAACCAATGGTAGATAGTATAGAACAGATTCAGAGTGTTGAAAATATTAAGTACAGTTTGAATGGTTTCAACATATACAACTATTCTAATTTTCCTATTACTAAGGATTTATTTTCATTATTTTCGAAGGGATTTAAGTTTGTACCAACCCACGTGCCGGATATAGCTTCAGTCATGATTGACCTGCAGTTGTATCTTAGGAAACTAAATTTGAATCTTATACTGTCAGATAAAACAAACAAGGGTGAATCCAATAAGGTATTAAAGAAAAGTAGCATGTTTAACCCCCCCCCCATTGCATCCACTTATAGTGGCATATGAGAGATTAGTCAGGGAAGATTTATACAAAACCTGGGGTGAAAAAATGAAGGTTTTTAACAACTTGAACACTCAAGAAAAAAACATCCTTGACAGTATCAGAAACAATAGGGATATAAGAATTATGACCCCTGACAAAGGGGGTGGGGTGGTTATTTATGGTGTAGAAGAATACAATAATGATATGCAGAATATTCTATTCCAGGAGGATAGATACTCTTTATGCTCTAAAAATGAAATCAATGTTTCTTACCGGAGATTGGATAGTTTTTTATATGAATATCTGATAGATCAGAGGATTTCGAAAGAAGAATACAACTTTGTTAAACAAGTTTCCTAGGATACCAACAATTTTTGGGATACCGAAGGTCCACAAAGATTATAGGAAACCACCGTTCAGACCCATAGTTGCAGCCACAAGATCCAAGACGCATAACCTAGCGGTTTGTGGATGTGAAACTGAAACACATTGTCAGTAAATTTCCACACTTGTTAAAGGATTCTTGGGACTTCTTGGGTCAGCTTAAGCAAGATATTTGGATACCTGATAGTTGGTTTCTTACAGTTGATGTACAGGATCTTTTTTCTTGTATTCCAAAACTGGAAGTGCTAGATTTTTTCAAGGAAGTTCTTTTTTCCCACTCTGTTTTAAAACCTGATGAGGTATCACTTTTATGTGAGTTAATGAGTCTGATTCTTGAGAATAATTTTATATTTTTTGGTGGTGAATATTTTAAACAACTGCAGGGAGTTGCTATGGGTGCTGCATGTGCCCCTTTGTATGCTAACTTAGTGCTTTTAGGGTGGGAACAAAAATATATTTTTCAACCTGATATGGAATTTTCATCCTGCATTGCATATTATGGTAGATTTTTGGATGACATTTTTATTGTGTGAAAAGGGGATGTAGCAGGAATCCCTAGGTTTTTGGAATATATAAACCAGACTACTAGGTATTTAAAATTTACTTTTCAATACCATCAGCAGGAAATTAATTTCCTTGATGTGCAGATTTTTAAAAAACAAAATAGGTTCCACTCCAAAATCTACAGAAAAAATACATTTTGCAATGCATATTTGTATTATACCAGTCACCACCCTATCCACCAGAAAAGAAGTATTGTAAAGGGACAGGCAGTGAGGATAGCCAGAATGACCACTACAAAAGAAGACGTGATACTGGAATTTCAGAATTTAAGGAAGATGTTTTTAGAGAGAGGCTACCCGGGGGTACTTCATTGATTCAATACTCCAGGAGGTTGGTGACAAGTGGGGTACCGTGTATAAACCATTACTGGGTATCATCAATCATAAACCAGTTGATACTGTTGATTTTGGTAATACAATGGTTGGCACCAATTTTCAACAGGCATGTGTAGTGCAGTTTAGTCCCCTTTATTCTCAAGTTAAAACAACTTTGTTAAAGAATTGGAATATTTTTAGAACCAATCCGGAAATAATCCGGGTTCTTGGTGATAAACCTATTTTCTCCACCAAAGTAGGTAGTAACATAAAATCCTTGGTGGAGGTTTCCAGAAACTCCAATGAAAAACATGGTAGTAAGCCTTGTGGTAGATGTCATTATTGTTCCTATATAATGCTTGAACGTGACATCATTATTAATAATCTCAAGTGTCATATTTATTTGAAAAATGTGAACTGTTGTTCCAGTAAACTGGTATATTTTGCTAAATGTACTTCCTGTTCTTCATTCTATGTCGGAAAGATGGAAAGGATGTTGAAGAACAGGATATATGAGCATTTATATGATATCAAATCTGGAAAAAATACTAATGCATTATACAAACATAGTGGTTTGTGTAGAAAGTTTAGTGGTTTTAAGTTTGGTATTTTGGATTTTGTCACAGTGGATGTGAGGGGGGGTGAATGGCAAAATAAGTTGCACAAGAAGGAATTGATGTGGCAACTCCAACTAGCTGCTGACCAACCCCCAGGCATTAATGAACATCTTTCAATTATGCCTGTTTTGAAAGAGAAGGCAGATTTAGTATAATACACTGGCTGTTCAGTCAGTGAAGTAATTTTTAATATGTAAGAAAGTCTTTTTTTAAAATGTTAACAGTTTATACTTTTGCATTATAATTTTTATATAAAAATATATACATAAAAATGTGCTACTTTTATATGTATATTGTAATGGTACACATGTTTAATGTTGGACTTATTTAATTATTTGTTTCATTATTCATGAGATTTGGCATGTTTGAAATATGATTTGTTAATTCCTAGACCAATGAATTCAAACTGTGGGGTATTTAAGCCTGAAAGTTCATAGTTTAACTGTTCTGATGAAGTCATACTGTTTGATGAAAGCGCTCAACTATTTGTGTATTTTTGTATTAATAAAGCCTATCTGTGGACTCGCAGCGTTGTGCTACTACTTCTTACTGGTTATACTTTAGCACTTCAACACCATTTAGTTGGACAATGATTTTTGGGTTATATCATGGAGGTGTGGCAGGTTGTTAGCGACACATACAAGTGTTGTGTCATCTGCATATTAGATAGTTGAAGCCTGTGGTGTAATACTATGGAGGTTGTTTGTAAAAATAGAGTAGTGGCCCAAGAATTGAGCCTTGAGGTACTCCTACTGTGACGGGAAGAGGGGGCTTAGGACATTAAGCTATTTTACAGATTGCTGGTGGTCCTGTAGATAGAGGGGCTGAGGTTCAGTTTGGAGATTGTATTTAGTATTTGGGTTGTGACACCCTATCAATGGCCTTGGACATGTCTAGAAAGACTGCAGAAACTATTTTACCATTGGTTCTGAGTTGGTTGATGGTATTGGTGAAACTGAGGAGTGCAGTTGTGGTACTATGATAGGGCCTAAAACCATGTTAACATGTTGCTAGCATGTTGTTGAAGGTAAGATAATGAATTAGTTGGGTGTGGGTACATCTTTTGAGGAGCATAGGTAGTGGAGAGAGAATGGCAATCGGTTTGTAGTTGATCAGCTCTGTGAAATTTCCAACTTTGTGTAAGGGGATAATGTGTGCGATTTTCCATATTGCTGGGACATGTTCTGCTATGGACCTGTTAAGGATCAACACTGGATAAGGTTTGGCTTCAGCTGCTAGTTTTAAATATTTGGCCGGTAACTTGTCAGCTGCTATTGAAGAGTGTTTGAGTTTTTGAGTAGTTTCTTAATGGTAGCTGTGGGAGCAGGCTGAAAGGAGAAGTTGTAGTTAATATTGAGCGGTATGGAGGCTAATGATGGTTCTGTGGAATTACTTTTAGAGAGAGTACACTTTCAGTGAAGTATTTATTGAATTCTTCTGCAGTGGTGGTAAGAGAGTGTGATTAGTTGGGGGAAGGGGTTGAGGAATGTCCTGGGTGGAGAATGGCATTTATGATATTCCAAAATTTGGGGGGATTATGCTGATGTTTATGTTGCAGATTATAGAAGAAGTTATTTTTATCTAGGTTGATTTGGTGTTTGGCCTTGTTTCTAATTTGCTGGAATGCGATGCAGTTGATTTATGTTTTACAGGTGAGCCATGTTTGCCAAGCTTTGTCTCTTTTCCTAAGGAGCAGTCTGGTGTCATTAGTTAGCAATGGGGTGTGTATGTGGCCTTAATACGAATTGACCTGGGGGGGCTTTTTATTTAAAATTTCGAGGAACGTACTGTTGAAATAATCTGCTGAAGCATCAAGGGGCAGGATTTTTAGTAGAGACCAGTAACATTTTGTTAAGGTATTGATTAGGTCTTGGGGTTAGTGTTTTTTTTTTTTACTGTGGATTTGGCAGAAGGTGGTGAGCTTGATAGTATTGATGTTTTTTTCTCAATAGATAGGTTGGCATATGATCACTAAGGCTGTCAGGTAAGCAGCCACTAATCTGATAATTCTGAGGTTTGTTGGTTAGTGTCCAGTCCAGTATAGATTGACGGTTAGAGTTTTTATCCATCAGTGTAGGAGTTTGAATGAGTTGTGTGAAGCCGCAGAGGTTGGTGCGATTGCTAGGGTTATGTGAATTATAAGTGAATTACAATCTATATTAAAGGCACCTATAATGATAGTTTTTTGGGCTATGGAATTTGATGTAGACTGGATGATTTGTTCTATAGTGGAAATGCTTTTTCCAAGTAGGACCTAGACAGCTATAACAGATATGAATTTGTTTTGGTTAAATTGAAGTTTAGCAAGTAGGATTTCTGTAGCTATGTTTTTGAGGTTATCTGTGATTAGGCTTTGGGGTAAAAGTGTGAGACTGCTCTTAAATAAGATTGCTACCCATCCACCTCTTTTTACCTTCCTGTCTGCTCTAATAGATTCATAGGTTTGGTACTAGGCTATTGGCCCAAGGGCCTATACAAGCGTAGCCATAACAATTCCCTGGCTATTTCTTCCCACACTATTTACTTCCCTGGACCCCTGTCTAGCAGGACGACTGATGTGATCCCCAGGGTGAATTTCCTTTCTCCCATCCAATCGTCAAGGTTCCTTTTGAAGAGGGCCAAAGAGGCGCTCTGCTTTACATGTATGGGCAGTCTATTCCAGAGTCTGGGCGGTCTCTGGGTCAGGAACCTATCCCTCCAGAATGTTTTGTTTATTGTGATGGCAAGGTTTAGATCCCTGGAGCGTGTGGCTCTGAGGGATTGGGATTTCTTTGTGTAGCATGTCCAACAGCTCTGGGTTTGACATGGCCTTGTATGTTGAGCAGAGATCGCCTCTGAGTAGATGATATGCGACAGAGTATAGCTGGAGTTTTTTAAGGTGGTCAGTGTAGGGTATCTGCTTTAGGCCTGTGATTCTTTTAGTGAGGTATTTCTGCAGCCTTTCCAGTTGTTGCAGATGTCTTGAGAGGTACATACCAAATGGGGCATTGTATTCTATAATGGGTCTAATGAGGGATGATGAGTACAGTAGGACAATGACCTCCTTTTTTCTGGATGAAAAGCCGTTGTGGCAATGTGGTTATCGAAGGCGAGACCACTGTCCACCTCCATCCCTAAGTGTCTTATCACACTTTCAGTGTTTAGTGTACTGCCACCTATGTGGTAATTCACGGGTACATGTTTTTTCCCCAAAGAGGATAACTATACATTTCTTGGCATTGAGCTTGAGCCCAAGGCTCTGGCACCAAGCATCTGTTTCTGTAAGGCCCTTTTGTAGAGTATTCACATCATTTGGGTATTCAATAATGGCTCCCAATTTGCAGTCATCTGCGAACTTTGTTAGCCAGAGTCCCTTAATGTTGGCCTGTACTTCAGAGAAGTAGATGCCAAACAAGAGCAGTCCCAGGACTGAACCCTGAGGTACTCCACTTGTCTAGAGCTGGATTTGGAGTCTGCTACTTTTACAGTGTGGGTTCTGTCAGTAAGCCAGTTGGCAACCCATCGAGTGACACAGGGATTAATTCCCAGCTTTGTAAGTCTGTCTATGATTCCAGAGTGGGAGATGGTGTCAAAGGCCTTGGTGAGGTCCAGATACCCTCATCCACAGCTCTGGAGACCGATTCGAAGAAGTCAATCAGGTTCAGTAGAGATCGGCCCTTCTCGAACCCAAACTGGGACTATTTGGGTTGGATCGGAAGATCATAGTAGCTTAGTCTCCAAGGCCTTTTTTTTTCAGTGCACCGGCTCTGTGTGTCTGAGCCGGACAACTCTCCGAGCCAAGGCATCCCTGTTGAATCCAAGGTGTTGGGTCAACTCTGAAGTTGTCAGAGCCATCTTTGCCCCTCAATTCTTGTGTGTTGGATAGCTCAGCTCAGACCTCTGCCCCTGGTGGATTGCCTTCAGGGCAGAGGAAGCCAATGGGATGGAAACATGGCTTTTCGGCTCTGTCAACTTTATTTTCACTGGAGCATTCCACTTTTGAGGTATTGGAGAGAATGGTTTCTGTTTCTGCAGGACGAGACCGTTCCTTCCCCCTCGGATCTCCCTTCTGGATCCTGTATGTCTCTCTGCCTTGGACATCATTACTGTACTACACAGCGACAGCAAACCCAAAGTTTCCAGGCTACCCAGCAGTGTATTACCATTTCTTCCGATACTTCTCCAGAACACCCCACTGAAGAAGTCCCTCGGAACAGGAAATCCAGGAGGAGGCACTTGGACTCCCCTTAGGAGTCTGTCATTAAAGATACCGATTTTGATGAGAGGTAAGGGTCCCCAAGTTCACCACTTGCTGACATCTCATTTGGAGACATCCTAAAGATCCTCAAGCAAAGGGGTGGTTGGACTACCGATGACCCTTCCCAAGAGGAATCTGTATTCCTGGAGGCCTTTGGGTCTGGCTCGTCTATTTCCTGGCTGTCTGTGCCCACCCATGAGCTCATTAACTTGATCTGTAGGTGGGCATGGAAGGAACCAGACATGGTTGAGCTGATCCCAAAAAGAATAGACCAGATTTTGGCACCACCTAATGGAAAGGAATTTTGGAGCAAGGGGGTACTGGTAGATGCTATGGACATGGTGGCAGCCACCAAGAAGGAACTCGTGGAACAGAGTTTTACTGTCCATCCCTCTAGCAGGGAGTTGGGCAGATTTTGGAAATGTATTTATGCTTCAGTGACATTTACACACAGACCACTGCATTGTTTGGCACACACCACTAGATTGCAGAGGGATTTGATTAAGGAGCACCATATCCCTCACTGAGAGCAATACTTCTAAGTCTCAGACTTCTCTGGAGTCACAGTTGGCTACCCTACAGTTGATTGCTAATTCATCCATGAAACTCATTTTACATGTGGCTGAAGTGTACCTCATGGGTTGCGGGTTCAGGCATTTCCTTTAGGAGGCATGCCTGGATATGCTTATATGACTTTGCAAAGCCCTTCAAGTCTTCTTTCATCAACGCACCTTTTGACGGAATGTCTTTTTTTATGAATCCAAGGTAAAAGACGCACTCTTCAGGTGCGAGCAAGAAGGAAAAATCCTCTCTGCAATGGGAATACATTTTACAACCCCTCAAAGGACCTTTTCCAGGAATCAACAAGGAGTTTGGAAAATGTGGTTCAGAAGGTCCCAGGTTCTTTTCAAGATGCACATGGAGGTACTTCCCCCAGGGATAGAGGGGGGGACTCAAATGGAAGATGCTGCCCACATGGCAGAGGACACCCGCAGAGCCAGGGGTCCAGAGATTCCTTCTCTAATGGACTTTACCAGTCCTCCTGAAAAGGGGTGATTGTCCACCTCTGGAGGCAGTCCAGGAGTTTATCCCTGCATCAGAGAGCCTGGCTAGACATTACAAAAGATACATGGGTGCAAAGGATTATTTCCATAGGTTATATAATTCCCTTTTCCTACCACACCTCCACCTGTATGCAAAATTCCTGATTTTCCACCCAGTCAGTGGAAACCAACAGCACTAGAAATAGAAAAGCTGCTAGAATAAGAGGGTCCTCCAAGAGGTCCCACCAGACCAGACAGAATCTGGGACTTGCTCAGTATTGTTTTTAGTGCCAATGAAAATGGGGGACTGGAGACTGATTTTGGAACTCAGTAGCCTGAACAGATATCAGCACACCAAATTCCAGATGGTCACACTTCAGTCCCCTCTGCCTTTTTTGTGCAAGCATGACTGAATGTGTTCGGCAGACCTTCAGGATACATACTATCACATAAAAATGAATAGGCAATCTAGAAGGTACTTGCCCTTCTGGCTCGGAGCCAGCCATTACCTGTCCAGAGCACTGCCCTTTGGCCTCACCACAGCCCCCAAGGTTTTCATCAAATGCATGGGTGTGATAGCAGCTCACTTAAGACTGCAGGGAGTCCAAATATTTCTGTACTTGGACAACTGGCTTATAACTCCTCCGATCATGACCAGGTAATCCAGACTTGCTCCCTTGTGGGGATTACCATAAATTACAACAAATGTCAGAACAGTCTCAGACATTGGAATTCATAGGAGCAATTCATATCGGTGTCGTGGATATGAGAGCAGTGAATGCTCTTAGCATTGCAGGCTTTCCAAGACTCTCTCCCTTTCAGGACAGTTGTGATTCCAACAGACAACATGTCTGTGGTTTCGTACATCAATAAACAAGGAGGAACCAGATCTTACCCCTCATGTCGAGAAGGTCTTGGTTTGGTAATGGACGATCTCTTCCAAATGATTTCTGATAGCAACTCACATCCCAGAGAAATCTAGCGTTATAGAGGACAAATTGAGCAGGTCCATTCTCTACTACCTCACGAATGGTCTCTTAAGGAAGTAGTGGAAATGATTTCTCACCTATGGGGCCAGCGATGCTGCAAACTATTTGCATCTTCTCTAAACAAGTGCAGCAGGTTCATTGCCCTAATCCTCCTGTAAGAGGAGTTGGTGAGAGACACTGTCCTACACAACTGGCCCCTCGGTCTTCTCTATGCTTATCCCCCCAACTCTTAATCCCCAAAATTTCTACAGAAAGCATCCCAGTTGAAGAGCAAAGTCATCCTCATTGCCCCTTACTGGACTCGACAAATTTGTTTTCCCTTTCTTTGGCCTCATCTAGTCTACCCTCCTTGGATTCTGGATCCAATTCCAGACCTTGTGTCTCAACCGACAGGAATGATTCACCCAGATATTTCAAACCTAAAAATGACCACATGGTTTCTCCACTTCCGTTGATAGCCAGATGGCTTACATTGTCTTCCCCTGTTCATCATATACTTTTGTCTAGCCACAAAGCTTCTACAAGGAACCTTTACTGAAGTAAATGGAAGAATTTGTTTTTGGGTACAGCAGAAACATATTGACCCTTTTTCAGCAACACTGCATAGTGTCCTTAAAGTTTTAGTAAAAATTTTCAACAAAGGAGCCAGCTCCTCGGCTGTTAGGGTACAACTAGCTGCCATTTCTAATTTTCACATTGGGATTGAAAACTCCTCCTTAGCTACATCTTAACTTAGTAAGGCCTTCTTGAGAAGTACCTTTCTTTTGAGACGCCCTTATAAGGATTCAACTCCGCCATGGGACTTAAATATGGTATTACAGGGCTTAATTCATTCCCCTTTTGAACCAGCAGCTAAATGTGAGCTAAAATTTTTGACCTGGAAAACTTTATTTTTGGTAGCCAGCACCTCTGCTAGAAGACTTTCAGAACTTTAGGTACTGTCCTTGTCCTTTAAACCTCCTTACTTAGTATTTCATAGGGATAGGGTAGCTTTACAAAACCAATCCTTCTTCCTAAGGTGGTGCCAGAATCAAACATCAACCAATCTATTAATTTTCCGATTTCCTTTCCAAATTTTACAAGCAAAGGTGAATATATATTACACTTACTTGATGTTCAGAGGGTCTATATTAGATAATCGAACTTTCAAAAGTTCGAGTGTCACATGGTTGACACCATATGATTGAGTTTTTGAAAGTTTGAATGTTTAACAGAGATCTCCATACAGTGCAGAATGGGAAGATTTCCCTTTTCTGCACTGTAGTGTGATCTCGGAGTTGGTATATTTAAAGAGCGGGGTTCCCGGGGGGGTGCAGGTGGGTTTGCCCTCCTGCTTAAAATGTTTAGGTAGGTTATGTAGTTTATTTTTTTTTATTTGATATTCAAACTTTTAAAAGTTTGATAATATGGTGTCGACCATATGACAGTCAAACTTTTGAAAGTTCGATTATCTAGTATAGACCCCATTCATAGGCAGTTGCGTGTTTACTTAAAACAAAAAATTTCATAAAAACGGTTTGTCTCTCTTGCGGATGCCAAATTAGACAAGCCACTCGCAAAGGTACCCTTAGCCAGATGGCTGAGCAATTGTATACCATTTGTCTATAACAAATTGGGCCTTTCCTTACCAAAACCTTTGAGAGCCCATTCAGCTAGGTCCATGGCAACGTCATCAGTATTTTTATCCAGGGCTTCCATGGACAAATGTATGTGTGGCTGCTACTTGGGCTAATCTTCATACCTTTATTACTGCATTACAAATTTGATCTGGTCTCGAGGGGAAGAGCAGTTTTTGGCTCCACTGTGCTCAGGAATATCCTTCCCTAGAGTCCTCCTGGAATTTCAGGTAGTTGGGGACTCTGTCCCAGTTGTTGAGGAATGAATGAAAATTAAAAACATCAGATAAAAATATGTACTCACCATACTCTTCGATCTGTGTTGTCCATTTTCATTCTTCCTTAGCTCCTCTCCCACCAGCCCCGTGCCTTTGAACTAATGACTTTTGAAAGAATGAGACCTTGTAAGAGAACCACTGTTCCTTATGTTGAGCTGCATTCCTCCAGGATGTCTGATGTCAGCATTACTTTTGATGCTATAAGCCAGCAAACAAGATCTGAGGTATGTTAGGGAACAGAGAATTATGGGTAAGAGAGGAGCTTAAGAGTTTGCTAGTGGCCACGAGCTGAAAATAACGGCCAAGTAATATCAGAGGGTAGCATCCAAACCCAATTGTTGAGGAAGAATGAAAATGAACATCACAGATGGAATATTATGGTGAGTACATAACTTTTTTTTTATAATAATGCACAACCTGTTACTCAGTATTCTCCATCCTTACAACTAGATGCATCTGACAAGCTTGTGGACATTATTTCCATGTTCCCAGTTTCCTTTCGACCCAGTTTGTGGAGTCTGTCACCTAACAGTTTTTCCACCAGTGATGCAATACCTTTTCACTTTATACTTATCTTTTCCTTGAAGATTTGTTAATCCCTTGGAGGGTTTTTATATATATATATATATATATATATATATCTATATATATATATATATATATATATATATATATATATAGTACTTGCGTATTATCGCAACCAGATTTTCGCAATAATACTGGTTGCTTCCAGATGTGTACATTTTACCAATACTGACTTGAAAATGTCACATTAATTGTTTTCTTTCACACTGAAATTTTTTTGAGGCAGGAGTATCGATTAAACATGGAAAAAGTAATGTTTAATAGCATGCTGGCCTGAAAACGAGTATGGGAATTAGCATACCTTGTTACTTTACATCTTTAATTACAACAGATAAGTTTGGCTTACATTCAGGAAGACGCGACTACAATTGCGGACAACTTTCTTTGGCTTACATTCAGGAAGACGCGACTACAATTGCGGACAACTTTCTCTCCACACACAGAAACAGTACAACAGCAAATGAGAAATCTGCATCTTTTTTAGCCATAATCATTGAAACACAATCTCCGTTTGTCCGAGGGATAGCACTATCACAATTACAAGTAGCCAAAGCACCACTGTCCACTTCTCACATACCAAACTACCCTACATGTCAGCATAATGCAATATCATCAGTTTGGCAAATCTTTTACTGTTATTGCAGGCTTCTATTCTTAAAAAAAAAAAAAAAAAAAAAAAAAAAGAAGTTTTCCTCCTTTCAAGTCTGTTTGTAAATTTTTTATAAATAGTCTACCAAAAAGCATTTCTCCAGGTCTCCCCATGTTTTTCTTTTCAGCATTCCACCTTGATAAGAGAAAAGCACTCCTTTCGACAGTAACATACACAGCAGCCCAGGAAATTAAACAGTGCGTGTGTAAAGCACACAAAACAGGAAGAAGACTTTCACACGTTGTTTTATCTTCCTGAATGTAAGCTAAACCTATTTGTTGTAAGTGAAGATGGAAAATAACAAGTGGCACTAATTACCACATTTGTTTTCATGCCAGCATTCATATTACCGCAACCGCAAAAATCTGGTTGTGCTAATACGCAAGTACCATGTATATATACATGCATATATATATATATATATATATGGATTCACTTCATAACATTGAAACTTCAAAATACTGAAACCAAAATACTGAAAGCTCAAAATACTGAAAGCTTAAAATACTGAAACTCAAAATACTGAAAACACATATTATGTGTAAACTCAGCTTAAACAACATAAATCATAACAATTTCTACCAAATATATGCAGGGGGGCAAGCCCCCCTGCACCCCTGCCCATGTGCTTCACACCCCTGCTAATTAAATATATCAACTCCAAGATTGCACATAGTGTAGTTAAGTGCAATCTTGGAGTAGATATATACAATTAGCAGGTGGTGAGGGTGCAGGGAACTGCCCCTGCATATATTTGGTAGAAATTGCTATGATTTATGTTGTTTGCTGAGTTTACGCAATATGTGTTTTCAGTATTTTGAGTTTCAGTATTTTGAGTATGCAGTATTTTGAGCTTTCAGTATTTTGGTCTTCAGTATTATGAAGTTTTGTCATTTTCAGTATTTTGAAGTTTCGGTGTTATGAAGTGAATCCATATATATATATATATATATATATATATATATATATATATATATATATATATATATATATATTTTTTTTTTACTACTGTTCAATGACCAGTCACACCACTCCTCTTCTAAACTATATGTAAAATTCCATAAAAAAATACATCCATATATCTGTAAATCACTCAAACCCACAAGCTCAATCTCCACATCCTGGAAAATTGCTAAAATTATTCCACTAGCCAAAACCCAGTAATCATAATAACCTTGGTCATTCTTGACCCTTAATCTGCCTCACTTGCCCAAAATCCACAAAAGTGGTAGCTACAAATTCCTTCTGTTTTTAATAAGCATTGCATCTTAAATAATTTGCAACACTGTTTTAGATCTGGCTTTAATGCATCTGTCCAAACCCTTTACCTCACTACAGTCCACCTGTCTGCAAACTTGGGCTAAGGCTTTTTAAGATGCTTGCTTTATTTATCTTATGAGGCATTTTGCCAAAGCTAATTACTGTTCTACTCTTATATTCTTCATAAAATAATCTAAGACAGTGCCATGAAATGGTGAAGGAAATCCTATTGTACATGTTGAGCTTTAAAATGGTAATAAAGCACTTTATGTATAATCATAAAATTGGATATCCACTTCCTCCACAGCCTGTACTTTGTAAACCGGTTTACTTAAAAGTAATAATATAGGGGATTATGAACATAACCAGCTTGTTTGAAACATGGATGTTAAGAAATTTGTTTTGACTAAAGCAAAGCTTGAGACCTGCATCTTGACAAAAGTTGAGTTATGATCAGACATTATCATATTTCTTTCTGCTGCATGGAGATTTTATATCCATGTGCTACCAGTTACAGAAAAAAACATGTAAGAGTGTAGTGTGTTTTACAGCTTTGAAAGCCACAAAACACTTAGTGCTGTCACACATACAGCAGGCAGAAGTAAAGTGCCCCTCTAAGGACAAATAGCTGTAAAAACTGTTAGGTACTTAGATTTTTCCACACACATTTGTGCATGTGTGTGAACAAATGTCTAACACCTTTTAGACCTGTTTTAGTTTCCTGCTACTGTTTGTGGTCCTCATTCTGCCAGTTTTAGACTGGAGCTTAAGAGCGTTTAAAGGTGCTTAAAAGAGTGTTTAGCACTTCTTTGACATCAGAAAAGTGTTTAACAAGTCTTTTTCATAATATTGGGGCACCCAAGCCGCTACTGAAACTTGGGTTGCCTGTGGCATAGTAGGGGGTTTATCTCTGACACAGAATTGTCTGTTATTACTATTCTCTATGTTGATGCCATCCTAATCCTATGCAATGGTTGTGATGCCACCACAATCCAAGCCCTGTTACAAAATGATATTGACATCTTCACAGCTCATATCTTTAATTTAATGCTGCAGCATTGAATCTGATCATCTGCGCTGCTCCAGAAAACTGTCTAGCTTCACTGTCCTGTTTTGTGACCAAAATGCATAGCTAAGGTGGGGAGGAAGCAGGTGCTCCAGGAGCAAGGTGTCAAGAGGTGTGATTAGTAGACGGTAGTACTGCATTTGTGGTCAGTGCTGAAGTGCTTCATTGCTCTCTGTTTTGTAGAGGCAGTGCCAGCTTTCAGAAATGAATGCCAATACTACATTCTTGGACAAGGCTGAATCAGTTCAGAGCACTGTGTGGCATTTAAATTTTAGCAAGCCATATTACCTTTGTAGCAACTTACAGAAGTTTTATTTATTTATGTTTTGCTCCTCGAGTTGGAGTAGAAGTCCTATTACTTCCTTTTGGGCCTCAGGTTTGACATGGAGGAGGAGGACAGGGGAAGAGGGTAGAGACTGAGAAGCTGCTTGGGATACCCGGAAAGGTAGCTTACAGATCTGCTTAGATACAAAACTGTGAATAAACTTGGTTTAAATCTAAACCCCAGCCCTTGTCATTATCTGAATTTCTGTCACTGACACTAAAATACTTGAGCAATTAAGTCAGACTTGCTCTACAGCTAAGAATATGTTAATACCAAAATACAAGTATGCACTATCCATTGTGTCTTTAATGAACTCCCAGAACACTCACTACAAAAATACTGCTTGTAATCGTTCATTTTATTACACTTGCCGGTCCTTTCACACATCACTGTACCTTGCTGAACACTATCAACACCATCCCTATCATAGAAAGGCCCTTTCTTTCTTTGTAACTGACAGTTTTGGCACAAAAACATATAAGCACACAACAAACTGGAAAGTGAAACTCAAACCAAAAGCTGTAGATGTAATGAAGGAGCGAACACATGTCTTTAGTACTTTCATTCAAATGTATTCTTCATGAACTTCTTCAGAAAAAAGTTAACCTCTCAAAACACATCTCTTACAAGTTACATCACACATCACATGACTTTCATGGTCCTGCAACACGTTGTCTTAGGGAGTAGTAGAGACAGTTCCTCCTTCCCAGTCTGGGAAAGGTTTTTATTCAAGGATGTTTTTGATGCCAAATAAAGAAAAGCCCTATCAAGGTCTGGGTAGTTCTTTCCTAAATCAATTTGTGATAGTGCCAAAGTTCAAAACCCTGTCACTTCAAAACCTGTTACCCCCTTCTTCCTCATTTGTTTTCCAGGATCACTAGATTTAAAGGATGCTTATGGCATTCCCTCCCTGTTCATCCATACTTCAGGTGTGTCTTTTGGGTCTGGATCACATTATCAGTTTTCTGCCTTACTCTTTGGACTTTCTACTTCACCAAGAGTGTTCACAGGGTCATTGCAGGCTACAGGGTATCCACAATTTTCCACATTTAGACTATTTACTTGTCTTTGCTGAGTCTTTTTCAAAGTATCAGGAATCTCTCTCTTGGGTGAGAGATCTTACACAAGTGGGATTCAAGAGAACATTCAATAGTCTTTTTTTTGACTCACACAAAGGATCATGTTCATGGGTTCTCTGCTAGATGATTTGGTTCAGAGAGCTTTTTTCCCCACAGGAAGAAATAGATATATATCCAAAGATTTCCACTCAGACTTTGGTTTTTTCAAGGGAATGCCTCAGAAGTCTGGGTCTTATGGCATCTGTGATTCTCATGATACCCCTAGCAAGATTCCACTTGTGAAAGGTACAGTGGTATCTAAAGTCTCTCTGGTCCGGGCACCAACACCCATTATCTTTTCAAGTTCCAGTTCTGAGATTTATTAGAAAAGAAATCACCTAGTGGAGACATGAAGTATCCCTAAATCTAGGTCTCCCCTTCTTTCACCTGTTCCAAAGCAGTCCTTCACCAGAAACTCTTTAGACTTTGCTTGGACAGTAGTTTCAAGAGGGATAAAAGTGTAAGATATCTGAAACAACAAGGACAGACTCTAGTACGTATGTATAAAAGATGCTTGATCTTATGCACTTAACTCTCTGAATCACCCTTGGTCCCCAGGACCTCTTCACATTGTTACAGATAATACCACAGTGCTGTAGTGCCTCAGCATGCAAGGGGGAACCAGGTCTTGCCCCAAGCAGACTAGCTATACTCACTCGGGATATAGCTTTACCACACAGCCTCACTCAGCAGGCATCTTACATTGTGTCCAAGCAAAACTATGTGGCAGAGAAAGATGAACAGGACAAAGGTGCACCCTCATTAATGGAAACTAGATTAGTGTGTTTGCCAAGATTTGATCCATCTGTGGGGAGTTCCTCAAGAAGACCTTTACCTCCTCTCTGAACAATCTCCTGGCAAAATTCCGCTACAGGACTCCATGTAGGAGGGCCCGGAGGACAGATGCCTATTAATTTCCTTGTACTGGAATATTTCTGTATGCTTGCTTTTCCATTTCCACTGATATCCAGGGTAGTACTGAAGATTCAGAAGGAATTCCCCAAGATCACCGTGGTGACTTCTTTCAGGCCCAGGCAACAATGGATGTTCTTCGTGTTTCACTGTTGCAGTCATCACATTTGGGTTATCCCAGCCTAGGTAGCCCTCAGCCGGCCCGAATACTGGAGGCTTAGTATTTCTGCGTCTGTTGCTGTCACTTCAGGACTGACATCAGGTCTTCTGTAGTATAAAGTAAGGCTGCCAATGCCATTACATCAGTCTTTCTTGCCATGGAGCCCGAAGCAGAAGCAGTTCGCACGAGTGCTAGTCGGCTGCTACTCTGGTTTCATCTTCCGAATTGAAGCTGAAGTCTTCTAAAGCCAAGTACCCCATTGGGGATCCTTTTTTCTTGCATTAACTGATGTCAGAAAAAGTTAACAACTGTCTCGCCTGTGGAAAGCAAATACCACACCGAGACTTTCATTCTTACTGCATCACTTGCTTAGGCCCAGTACATGACGTCCTCCGCTGTTGCTTCTGTGCTTTGTTCAACACCAGAACTATACGTCGTCGGGCCCTTATTGTAACTAGATATTTTTGCTTACAGTCCACGAATTCCGATATGGCTTCGGTAAGCCATCAGACAGCAGATCTTATGAAAAAAACATAAAGATAAAGACAGACACAGACCACACAGGTCCAAACCTACCGACGATGCTCCCATTAAGCTAGTCGTCAGTTCTCTGATCCTCAGTGAGGCGCTATGGCAGCCCTTGATGCCCGCTTCTGTGGATTCGCAGGCTGCTACCGAGACCCTTTCAGAGTCCGGTGTACCATAGGTTCATAGGTTGGTACTAGGCTATCAGCCCTAGGGCCTATAACAAGCCTAGCCATAACAATTCCCTGGCTATTTCTTCCCACATTATTTACTTTCCTGGACCCCTGTCTAGCAGGGCGACTGACGTGATCCCTGGGGTGAATTTCCTTTCTCCCATCCAATCGTCAAGGTTCCTCTTGAAGAGGTCCAAAGAGGCACTCTGCTTGACATGTATGGGCAATCTATTCCAGAGTCTGGGGAGTCTCTGGGTCAGGAACCTATCCCTCCAGCATGTTTTGTTTATTGTGATGACAAGGTTTAGATCCCTGGAGCATGTAGCTCTGAGGGATTGGGATTTCTTTAAGTGTAGCATGTCCAACAGCTCTGGGTTTGACATGGCCTTGTATGTTAAGCAGAGATCGCCTCTGAGTAGACTATATCGACAGAGTATAGCTGGAGTTTTTAAGGCGGTCAGCATAGGGGCATCTGCTTTAGGCCTGTGATTCTTTTAGTGAGGTATTTCTGAGGCCTTTCCAGTTGTTGCAGATGTCTTGAGAGGTACATACCAAATGGGGCGTTGTATTCTATAATGGGTCTAATGAGGGATGAGTACAGTGGGGCAATGACCTCCTTTTTCTGGATGAAAAGCCCTTCGTGATGAGGTGTGCCACATAGAAGGATTTCCTGACTGTTGTGGCGATGTGGTTATCGAAGGTGAGACCACTGTCCACCTGTGTCCCCAAGTCTCTTATCACACTTTCTGTGTTTAGTGTACTGCCACCTATATGGTAATTCATGGATACATGTTTTTCCCAAAGGGGATAACAATACATTTATTGGCATTGAGCTTGAGCCCATGGCTCTGGCACCAAGCATCTGTTTCTGTAAGGCCCTTTTGTAGAGTATCCACATCATTTGGGGATTCAATAATGGCTCCCAGTTTGCAGTCATCTGCAAACTTTGTTAGCCAGAGTCCCTTAGTGTTGACCTGTACTTCAGAGAAGTAGATGCCAAACAAGAGCGGCCCCAGGACTGAACCCTGAGGTACTCCACTTGTCACTTGTCACAAACCTCCTCTTCGACTAAGGATCCTGCGGTCGTCTCTACCTTGGATAGGTCCAGAGCCGCTGAGTAGGCACCGGCTTCTGAGGAAGTCCTTCGCACTACCTATTTTCTACACAAACCGACTTCTTTTGCGACTACCATTCTTTTGAAAACTACCGAGTTTCTTAGGCCCAGGCTACGAACCACACCCAAGAAACCGAAGACCCAGTCTCAAGTCCCTGCTTCTCTGCCTTAGTCTCCATTGCTTAAAATGGCAAAAGACCTTATCAGGCTGATCAGGGAAGCCAAGCTACCTACCCCTTCCAAAAGAAAAAAGATCTGTCCTCTGTAGTTTTGTCTGAACAGGAGTCCCATAACTGATGCATCTGAGTATGAAGACATGCAACCCTGCTCTGCTTATGAGGATTCTGATGCAGAGAATTCCATTCCTTCAGCCTCTCCCCCAGAGGATTTCTCCTTTAGGGAAACCCTTCACACCTTAAGGGAGCATTTCCAATGTGAAAATCAAGACTACACTCAGTCTAAAAATAGACTCGGGGAATTCCTACATCTTCCACAGCACAGAACCTTGTCCATCCCTCCAGTCCTGGATGTTGTGGAGGATGTTTTCCTGGAATCCAGCTTGACTCCTGACACCCTCCCTCCTGCACCCAGAAAACCAGACTGGTATTAGAGTCCCTGACTCTCTCAAATTTCTTTTTAAAAATCCTACTGCTGACCCTGAGGTAATTTCTCAAGGGCCTAAAGGAATTAAAGCAACCTCTGCTAAGAATCCCACCCCCTCAGATAGGGATTCCCACGCACTAGACAGATGGGGTAAAAAGCATACACCTCATCTACTCTTGCTATCAGAGTACTAAATTGTCAGTTCCATATGCTAAAATTTCAGCAACATACCCTGGAACTCCTCAAACAGAAAATGTCTTCCTTTCCTGCTTGTGCAGAATCTAAAGGAGTTACAAGAGTTGATGCATTCTGCAAGACAAGTAATGAAACACACCTTGCACTGTGGTTTTGATGTCTTAAAAGCTTCTTG
Organism: Protopterus annectens; assembly: GCF_019279795.1. NCBI lineage: Eukaryota > Metazoa > Chordata > Ceratodontiformes > Protopteridae > Protopterus > Protopterus annectens. The sequence continues at coordinate 685,576,769 of NC_056733.1, forward strand.
CAAGGCAGCGGTCACAGGTTCTGTCCTTAGAAGGTATGCATGGCTTAAAGAACAGCCCATACCAGACCATGATAATTCAAAATTGTTGGATGCCCCCTTGCACAAAAGACAACTTATTTGGCACCAAGGCAGAAGAGGTCTTAAAAAGGATGGAAGAAAAAGCAAAATCTATGCAGACAGTTAAGGATTTCTTACAGGTCCAGCCACCCAGATTCAGCAAGCATTGTCCCTCCAAGCATTGGTCCTTTCCTGCTCCCACCAGGTCAGTTCAGCCCAGACCCCACACACAGCCACAGGGAATGCAGAGATCTACGCAGTGGACTGCCTCCACTTCAAAACCAGGGAGTTCTAAGCCACCCCCTTATGGTAAGAACTCGCAATGACTCTCTTCCCCCACCCCCTTCCTCTGCCCACCTCTACTTACCCCTAGGAGGAAAACTCTCCTTTCATGCAAACACCTGGACCACCATTACCAATGATCGCTGGGTTCTCCACATAGTGTCCCTGGGATACAAATTTTCTTTCCACACCCATCCAACTCCAAAAGGGTTTCCAGATCTACCTCCAAACCAGTGGGCAGAGGTGCAAAAGCAAGTCCTTTCCCTGCTCTCCATGAGGGCAGTACAGCATGTTTCTGCATTACAGAAAGGCCAAGGTTTCTACTCCAGACTTTTTCTGGTACCCAGGAAAGAGGGCATCTGGTGCCCCATACTCGATCTATCTATTCTCAAAACCTTCCTGGTGATCCCAAATTTCAGAATGCTCACCCTCCAGCAGTTACTACCCATGCTCTCCAGGGATGCTTGGCTAGCCACCCTAGACCTAAAGAAGGCCTACCTCCATATCCCTATGTGGGAATCATGCAGGAATTGTCTTCTCAGCATTCCCTTTGGCTTATTTACTGCTCCCAGAGTTTTCACAAAATGTCTGGCTCAGGCCATTGCCTTTTGCCGACAAAGGAATATACAGAATTTACCCATACTTAGACAATTGCCTAATTCAGGCAGACAGCCAGGAAAAGCTGCTCAAGCACCTAGCCTTTGTAAAGTCCCTACTAACCTCCCTAGGGTACACAGTCAACTAAAAGAAATACAAACTGGTACCCACCCAAAGGATTGTATTCCTTGGAGCAAGCCTGGACACAGCATCCCAGATGGCATTCCTTACACCAGAAAAGCAAACCTTCCTGACAGCCTACTTCTCTCAACTAGCCACCAGACCCCAACTATCTGCAATTAAAATCCTGCAAGCTCTGGGGTTCATGGCATCTTGCATTCTACTCCTTCCATATGCCAAGCTGCATATGAGGAGAAACTTCAGTGGTACCTAAAAAGCCTTTGGTGTCAACACTCTCAAGACCTCGAGACTCTTATACCTATAATACCTTGCCTCTGAAAAGATTTTCTTTGGTGGGCAACAGCATGCTCCCTCAACAAAGGACTACCTTTCTCACCACCCCACGCCACCCAGACCCTCACCACTGATGCATCAGTTTATGCCTGGGGTGCACACCTGGACAGCAGGTGCATACAGGGCAAATGGAGCCCACAGCAAATCCATCTGCATATCAACCAAATAGAGATGATAGTTGTCCAGCATGCCTTGATAGCTTTCAAGCCCCTTCTCTCCCCTCTCCTGATCAAAACAGACCACACAACTGTGATGTGGTATATCAACAAGCAGGGAGAGACTCATTCCTTCCCTCTATGCAATCTGGCCATGACCCTTTGGCAAACAGCCTCTGCCATGTAACTCCACCTGTTAGCACAATTCTTACCGGGTTCTCTCAACTCTCTAGCGGACCACTTAAGCAGGAATCTTCTGGACCCACATAATTGGCAGCTCATCAGAAGAATCTTCGCCCTAATAACTCAGAAATGGGGCGCCCCCAAGGTCGACCTCTTTGCCTCCCACACCAACCATCAGCTCAGCAAGTTCTGCACTGGACAACATCACTGCATGGCTTGGAAAGTGGATGCCCTGTCCTTCTCCTGGGTCAATCTATCAGTCTATGCCTTTCCTCCAGTACCTCTCATCCCCAGTGTGTACTGCTCAAAATAAAGGAGGAAGAACTAAGGACAATTCTTGCAGCTCCAGACTGGACTCACCAGCACTGGTACCTCTGCCACCTTGGCATCTCCCTCAGATTCCAAACCTCCTGACCCAGAGGGAAGGGGAATTCATGCATCCCCAATTGCAGACATTCAGTTTGGCAGCTTGGCTTATTCCCTAACCCCCAATCAATCTGCCAAACTCAGCGAACAGGTTCTAGATGTTATACATGAGGCCAGACGCCCTAGCAGTAGGAGGTCTTATGCTGACAAATGGAAAAGGTTCTGCACCTGGATTCAGGATAAGGGAGCCAATACAGCACAGCCCTCCCTCCCTCTCATCCTGGATTACTTAGCTGACCTGCTACACAGCGGACTCTCCTTTTCCTCTATTAAAATGTATGCCTCTGCTATCTCTGTTCATTTTCCCACTGAGCAGCCCCTTTTCTCACACCCTCTGATCACAGTTCCTAAGAGTGGCTAGCAACTTGAGGCCACCCAGAAGAGCACCAACCCCAGCTTGGGACTTAAACTTTGTGTTGGAAAAGCTCACCCCCCCCCCCTTCAAACCTGCCTCTTCAGCAAAGCTAAAATGTCTCTCCTGGAAGACAGCTTTCCTTCTGGCCATCACTTCAGCCAGAAGGGTCTCCCAGCTGCAAGCACTCATGGCTGTGGAACCCTTCATCATCTTCCATGCTGACAGGGTATCCCTCAGGACTAACCCATTCTTCATGCCCAAGGTGGTGTCCAGTGTGGCTCTCAACCAATCCATTAATTTGCCCACCTTTTTCCCTAACCCACAGAACAAGGGGGAAAGGAACCTGTACTCTCTAGATGTGCACAGACAGCTTAGATTCTATCTAAACAGGACTAAATCCATCAGAAATTCTGATCAATTGCTGGTGAGCTTTGCTGCAGAGGCAAAGCCATCTCCAAACAAACCATCTCCAAATGGATAGCACACTGCATCCATTTCTGCTACAAACAACACGGAAAGCCTCCCCAAAGGGGGTCAGGACTCACTCCACCTGAGCAGCCTCCACGTCTGCAGTTTTCCTCAGAGGAGTCCTCACCAGGGACATCCTGGAGGCTGCCACCTGGACATCTGTTCACACCTTCACGAAACATTACCACCTGCCTATCTTCTCCAACTCCAGGGCAGGGTTTGCTCTGCAGTCTTGCAGGACATCCTAGCCAGACCCTAGTTTCCTTGACTGCCTCCACCCTTTTCCTCAGCTTTGGGAATCAACCCAAATGTGATGACTGCAAGAGTGAAACATGAAGAACATAGTACAGTTGTGTACACTTACCATAAATGTAGATGTTAGTGTGTTCACTGTTGCAGTCCTGGTTTCCCTCCCTCCATCCTCCTCTTCTTTCTTCTCTTTCCTTACAAGGGACAAATTGGTATTTAGTTTCTACTGGTGGGGTTCTTCCACCAGAACCTGGCTCCCACTTGGGTGCTCCTGACAGGTTAGGGCAGGAAAGGCTGATATAATGGTGTCGGCTGCCTTACTTTATACTACTGATGACCTGACATCAGTCCTGAAGCGACAGCAACAGACGCAGAAATACTAAGCCTCTGGTATTCGGGCTGGCCGAGGGCTACCCTGGCAGGGATAACCCAAATGTGATGACTGCAACAGTGAATACACTCGAGCATCTACATTTATGGTAAGTGTACACAACTGTACTTTCTCCCTTCTTTTGAAATTGGCCAGGAGCAATTACTACATGCTTCCTCACAGAATAGATTTGTTCGCACAAGAACAGCAATGTTTGATACAGCCCGACTTCAACTAACTGAATGGATTATAGGATTCTAATACTTTTTAAGCAACTGTTTTATGACTACATGCAGCATGTACTAATGGAGGCAAGCAAGCCTGCTACTAGAAAATCATACAGTAACAAATGGAAAAGGTTTTGTAGTTGGTGCCAACAACATAACCAACATCCATTCAGGGCTGATGTTTCCCTGGCTTTACAATATTTGTGTAAATTACTATCCAATGGCCTATCTTACTCCGCTGTCAAGGTTCATCTGTTGGCCATTTGAGCATGTCTGCCCATAGATCCCCCTCTTTCAATGCATTCTCGTGAAAATATTTTTGAAAGACGTTTTCCATAAGAGGCCTCCAAGAAAACCAGTAGCACCTCCTTGGGATCTTAGTTTTGTGTTAGAAAAGCTAACACTTGCTGTATCTGAATCATCTCATCTGGCTGGCTCGAAGTTCTTAGCATGGAAAACTGTTTTACTGATTGCTGTGACCTGCAAGAAAAGTATCCGAGTTGTAAGCTCTGACAGGTCAACTCTATCTCATTTTTCACAGAGACAGGGTTTCCTTTTGAAATAATCCTTTTATGCTTAAAGTTCTGTCTGAGTTTGCTTTAAGCCAGACTGTCCATTGCCCTGTTTTCTTTCCTAAATCCAAAAAATGAGGGAGAAAGGATACTCCATACCATGGATGCCCACAGACAACTTGGGTACTATCTTGACAAAGCAAAATCTTTCAGATCTTCTCCACAGTTCATTTCTTGTAAAGATGAGAAGGGACAACCTGTGTCAATGCAGACTATTTCCAAATGGTTGTCTCAGACTATTACCTTTTATTCTCACCACAACAAAACTATTCCAGGGAGGGTTAAGGCTCAGTGTTGGGGCCTTGGCTTAATTTATGGCTTTTTGGAAAGGGTTGGAACTTGGTTCTCTTTATATACTTTTACAAAGTACTAATGCTTGATTCCTTCCCTAGGAATAGATCAGGCCTAAGACCATTCTCTAGGGACTCCTGAACCCTTCCCCTTCCCAAATGTTTTAAGATAAGGTAATCTAACCATATAACTTAAGTACCTTCAGTAGTGATCAATATAATGAACATAGTATAGATATCCTTCCATTTCACTGTTGCAGTATTCTTAACATGAAGGATTCCCTGAAAATGGTAGCCTGATGTCCGGCCAGTATACCAAAGCAATTAGGTTAAGGATACCCATATGTCACATCCAAAAAAGCACACCAGGGCAAGTGCTCGCAAACTGCAAGAACCAAGTAGTAAACCAGCCAGCACTGAAAGGGAAGGCTTGACAACGGCACTCAAAATAAAAGGCTTTATTAAGCAAATTCAGGAACATAAATGCAGTAATTATCCACACAGCATTTTCGTCAGTTAAAAACAGACTTCATCAGATAGAGCACGTTAAATGTTGTTTTTCTTTCTGCTTTTCCCAGTCAGGGGTCGCCACAGCGGAACTCCGGTCCGCTAATGATTGGCAGTCGATTTTTATGGTGCTGAGGTTCCAGCCCGACGCCCAACCTTCAACGAAGGCAGGCCCATTCACGCATGTCTTTCGAATGCCACTCTATGACGGGGAGGACATGCAGACTCCACAAACTGCTTGTTAAATAGTGAACCTCATTTTGGTCAGCCAGTAAGAAAATTACATTACCATTCAAAAAATTAAAGTATATATCCCTGTAATGAAATCCTTTAAAAACCTTAATATCAATAAAAATGATATTAAAAGCCTATTCCATGAAAGATGTTACATAAAATAATTCAGTGGGTTCAACTTTGTGTGTTAAAAAGTAAAATCTAAAATTCTTACAGCCAAAAGTTTAATCAAACTCCATCTAGTGTTGTAAGTATGTAATTACATTTGTACTGTTTTATAACTTTGCAGCCGTCTGTTTTAACACTGGAACAATGGAGGTGTTGTCAATTTAGTCCTAGAGGCTTATTTGCCTCAAGTGCAACCTGCTAATATAGTTCCTTAAATTCTATGGTCGTTTCTCAACGGGCACCCCTACCATCCTTGGTATTCTTTTCAAGGACAAAAAAAAATATGCAGCTTGGTTAACATTCCAAGGAGTGCTTATAAAGTGCATTATTGATGTTATGTATGTCGTAATACTGTTCATCCACTCTCTTAAGTGTCCGCTCATTTTTTCCTACGTAGAGCGCTCTGCATGGTTTACACTGAGCTAAATATACCACTCCTGAGATGTTACAGTTGGAATTAACCTTACCTTCTATGAACTTATGACTACTAATGAAAATGTTTTCTTTATTGGAGATGTACTGGCACTGTTGACATGCACCACATTTGTAAGTACCTTTCCTTTTAGTCGTGGTTCATAGGTTGGTACTAGGCTATCAGCCCTAGGGCCTATACAAGCCTAGCCATAACAATTCCCTGGCTATTTCTTCCCACACTATTTACTTCCCTGGACCCCTGTCTAGCAGGGTGACTGACGTGATCCCCGGGGTGAATTTCCTTTCTTCCATCCAATTGTTCTTCCTCCCTTTGACCAAACATTGGTTTTCCAATATATTTTTCATATTGTGTCCTTTCCTAAAAATGATGTCACCTGTCTTATTATGCAGTTTACTAATATCAGTTGTTGCGTCTTTCGGCTTTTCCCGGTTAGGGGTCGCCACAGCAGAACTCCAGTCCGCTAATGAGTGGCAGTTGATTTTTACATACCGAGTTGCCAACCCTGATGCACAACCTTCAACGAAGAAATGCCCATTCACACATCTCCACGCAGAAGACGCTCTAGCTGAGAGTCGAACCGGACAGCGTCTTACTGTGAGGCAACAATGCTACCGCAGCAGTCAATCTTATAAATTTGTCCCATTCACTTAGAAAGTACAGTTGTGTACACTTAACATAAATGTAGCTGTTTGAGTGTATTCACTGTTGCAGTCATCACGCTTGTGTTATCTGCCTGTAGGTAGCACTCAGTCGGCCCGAATACCAGAGTCTTGGGATTTCTGCATTGGATGCTGTCGCCTCATCCATGACGTCAGGTCGTCAGGGGTATAAAACATGCAGCCGACGCCATTACATCAGTTTTTCTTGCCCCAGATGTCAGGAGCCCCCAAAATAGGAAGCAATCAAATGGTGTGGAATACCTCTAGTAAAAAGTAAATACCATTTCCATAAGATATGGCCAAAAAAGAGGATGAGTAGAAAGTATAGAAAGACAGTGGGCTGGAGGGAGGGTAACAAGGACTGCAACAGTGAATACACTCAAACATCTACATTTATGGTAAGTGTACACAATTGTACTATGTTCTTCATGTTTCACTGTTACAGTAATCACACTTGGGTTGATTCCCAAAGCTGAGGAAAGGTGGAGGCAGTCAAGAAAGTAGTAGGACTGGTTAGCAGGTCTTGTAAGACTGCTGTGGCAAATCCAGCTCTGGATTTGGAAAAGATAGGTAAGTGGTAATGCTTGGTGAAGGTATGTAAAAAAACTCCAGGTTGCAGCTTCCAGGATGTCCCTGGTAGGGACTCCCCTGAGAAAAGCTGTAGAGGTTGAGGTAGCCCTAGTGGAATGAGCCCTGATCCCACCCGTGCAGTAGGTTTTTCATGGTGTTTGTAGCAGAAATGTATGCGGTGTGCTATCCATTTAGAAATGGTTTCATTTCGAAATGGCCTTTCCCTCTGCCCTTGTAGCAAAGCTGACCAGCAGCTGGTCAGATTTTCTGAAAGGTTTAGTCCTGTCAAGGTAGAACCTGAGCTGTGTGTGCATGTCCAAGGAGTGCAGGATCCTTTCCCCTTTATTCTGAGGATTAGGAAAAAAGGTTGGCAAATGGATGGATTGGTTTAAAGCCACACTGGATACCACTTTAGGCATAAAAGATGGGTAAGTCCTGAGGGAAACCCTGTCCGCATGGAAGACAATGAAGGGTTCCACAGCCATAAGAGCCTGTAACTCAAGACACTCTTCTTGCTGAAGTGATGGCTAGCAGTAAGGCTGTTTTCCAAGAGAGGAATTTTAACTCTGCTGTAGCAGCAGGCTCAAAAGGGGGAAGTGTGGGCTTCTCTTGTATGAAGTTAAGGTCCCAGGCAGGAGTGGGAGCTCTCCTTGGGGGGGGGGGTCTTAAATTGTTAGCTCCTCTCAGGAACTGCTTGATCAGAGGGTGAGAGAAGAGGGGGTGGCTCAGTATTGTAATGAGCTGAGATGGCAGAGTTATGAATCTTAATTGATGAGAAGGAGAGGCCCTTGTGGGGGCAGCTCTGCTTAGATAACCTAGGATTTGAGGCAAGGAGGGCACAGCTGTGTCATTCCATTGAGACTGGCTCAAAGAATAGTATCTATTCCACTTTTCTGAATAGGATTTCCTAGTACTGGGCCTTCTGGCCTCAAGGATAACATCCAGCACCTGTTTGCTGGTGATGTATTCAGAGAATAAGCCAGGCTGCCAGGTTCAGGGTTTGCAGCTGAGGATGCAAAATCTGCCCCTCCTGCTGGGACAGCAGAGAGGATGGTCTGCTGTAGGTGCCAGGGATGGCACTGCTGTCAGACTGTGTAGGAGTGGGTACCAGCGCTGGTGTGGCCAGTCTGGTGCAATAAGGATTGTCCTTGGCCTGTCCTGTTTGATCTTGAGGAGTACCTTTGGAAGGAAGGGCAGAGGGGGAAAGGCATAGATTGAGAGGTTTTCCCATGTGAAGGAAAAGGCATCCACTTTCTAAGCTTAGCTTTGGGGAATTCCAGTGAAAAATTTGTTTAGTTGATGGTTTTGGGGGGACTCAGAGGTCCACCTCTAGTGGTCCCCCACCTGTGTATTAGAAGTTTGAATGAGTTTGGTTCCAGTTTCCACTCGTGTGAGTCCATTAGATTTCTGCTTAAGTCGTCTGCCAGTGAATTTTGTTTGCCTGTCAGGAATTGAGCTTGCAGGTGTACTTGGTTGCTTAAGGCTGTGTTCCTCAGTGTCAGTGTCATGGCTAACCTGCAGAGTGGGTAGGAGTGAGTTCCCCCCTGCTTGTTTATGTACCACATAACTGTGGTGTTGTCTGTCTTTATCAAGAGTTGTCCTGGCAGGATAAGGTATTTGAAAGCTGTCCGTGCATTCTGTACAGCTAACATTTCTTTTTGATTGATATGCAGGTGAATTTGTCCTGGGCTCCATTTGCCTTGAATGCATTTGCCTGCCATGTGAGAGCCCCCCCCCCCATGCATAGTCTGATGCATCTGTTGTCAGAGTTTGGATGGCGGGGAGTTGTGAGAAAGGGACTCGCTTGTTATGGTTGCAAGCCTCTGCCCACCAAAGGAACTCTGTCCTTAGGTAAGGAATGGTAGGAATCACTGCTTCTAGGTCCTGGGAATGTTGACACCAGAGACTTTTTAAGTACCATTGGAGTTTCCTCATATACAGTCTTGCATATGGAATCAGTAGAATACATGAGTCCATGAACCCTAGGGCTTGCAGTATTTTTCTTGCAGATAGCTGTGTTTGGGTGGCCAGTAATTTGAAAGAAGTTGTCAAATAAACCTGCTGTTCTGGAGTGAGGAATGCCATCTGGGAAGTTGTTTCCAAGCTTGCTCCCAGGAATACAATGTTTTGGCTGGTTACCAGATGTGATTTATTTTCGTTGATGGTATACCCCAGAGAGGTTAGGAGTCTCTCAGCAAAGGTCAGGTGCTGAAGTAGCAATTTCTGACTGTCTGCCTGAATCAGGCAATCATACAAGTATGGCTAAATGAACTGGTAGCAAAATACGGTGGTCTAACCACGGAGTATATCTCGTAGCAAAAAATGTTCAAACAGACACACTGTCAGCTTCTCCAAAGCTCAAGACACAGTTAACCAAAGTTCACTTAAAAAAGAGAACACACTTGCAGAGTCTCCAAAGCTCAAAGTACAGTTGACCAAAGTTCACTTTAAAAAAAGAACACACTTGCAGCTTCTCCAAAGTTTAAAACGTGTTTAATCCATAAAAGATAGTAAGCGCTTTCGCGTAGGTTCACCTACGCTTCCTCAGACATAAAAACTAAGTAAAACTCTCCAACTTTTAAAACACAAATAGGCGGGAAAATTTAACAATTAACTAAACAATCATTCAATCTACCTCATCTGTTAACCAGAATTTAAAGGAAAATGACAACTGCAGCAAAAGACTGCCTCCTAAATGTAAACAAAACACTCTCTGGCATTACAACTGATATCAATTCGGCTGCATAGATCTTGCACATAGTCAGCATGCTACTCAAAACATTGTCAGTAGGCAATATGGAAAGAATATTCATACAAAACCACATCTTACACAGTATTAAAATTCTTTATATACTGACAAAATAATGACAGAAATCATCGATCATGCTAAACATCAATAGCAATTCCATTTTCATCTTCTACATAAGTGAATTAATCTAACTATGGATAAATATTTGACAACGCTGAACCACTTTGTTCCTACAAAAAGAAACCTTCTTGATTAAAGCCGCTGGCTATGTCTTATCAAATAGGCATATTGCCATCAGACAGGCTCGTGGTCAAAGATTAAATTAAAAATGTCGGACAGTTATTAAAAGTGCAAAACTTGCAGTCGCTATCTCTAGCCATGTTCTCACTCACTGTCTCGTGCACCTGCAGTCAATCTGTACAATCCAAAACGTTCTGTAAAATACATTTCTCCTAAACGGTACAGATACGTATAAATGAAGATACATCATAGAAGCGAATTATGCAAAGGAAACACTACAATACGTGTCCTAACGTATGACGCATGACCCATCCCATCTAAACACAACCCCCACGATGGTAACATCCCTCCAACCCCTATCTGCATGAACTTCAGAGTAAGCTGTCGCAAAACAGTCCCAAGCAGTAAAACCTGTACATATCTGATCTCAAATCAAGCAGCTCTCAATACCGAACTGCGACATCCTAAAATGTAGACCATACTATCACCTCATATATCATACCCAGAAGTACACATATATTCTCTATACATATAAGAGAAGTTTTTTGTATATACAACAAAACATATGAATGCGACGCCTGTTTTACAGACATATGCTCTATTGCCAATGGCAGATACCCAAAGCATTGACTCCATTAATGGTATGATCTCTTTTCCCAAAGGGAACCATTAAATAAAAAATATAAAATATATATATGGTACCAAAACAACTAAACAGGCATCGCATAAGTACACATTACTAAGTCATATGTCACTTCCGGAAGTAAACCGAACACTTTTTCAACCAAAATGGCCAAGCAAAGGCAATTATGTGCAACTCAATAATTCAACTCTAAAACAAATCAAATTTCCCATAGCCATCAAAAACTAGCTATAGAAATTTTTTTACCTGTGGAGATATCTATGAAAAGTACCCGATACGGACTTCACACAAAACACCTTATGGCATCTAAACGGAATACAAACGTAAACCCACTAACAACAGCTATATGCACACCTACATATCCGAATGCATAAACCAAATGCTGTGCTATTCTAAAACATCCATATATAGGGCTGCATTCCCTTGACAATCATAGGGCAAGATGGAAAGGGTGAGCTGATGTTAACTCTGTCGGAAACCATGTCACAATGAACTCCTATCCATTAATACCATTAAAAATATACACAACACAGACGTGACCAACAGTTATATAATCACAACACCTCCACATATTAAACAACATTCACTTAGTGAACGTAAACAAAATGGAACATATGAACTTGTGTAAACCCTATTAAAAGCTATATTACAATAAGCTCTTACTAAAATATATCATTTGAAATCTCCAAGACGAGATCAAATGAAGGGCAATATAAAGCCAACAATCAATCTAAAGTAAAATACATTATAAAAACCATAAAATCAAAATACCTTAATTTCCTAACACAACACAACTACCTCTCAAGGCTTACAAAGTGACCACACCAAGGCCCACTGTTATATACAAACATTGGCAGATATATAAGGCAACTCACAAAAGTGGCAAGGAGGCAAAATCCTAACCCCCAACTCCTTACAGTACAGGCTTAATAGTAATAGAGTTATTCAAGCCTGGGTATACATGTGCCCTCAGTTTCAATATCCAGTTCAATTCGGCCTTAGCTAGCATATTGGCTAGATCACCACTTCTGTGACTAACCCTTACTATTTCTAAAACCCGAAACTCAAATGACCGATGCGTAGGATATTCCAAGGAGTGCTTAACTAAGGCATTATTCTCATTGCCTTTCTTCAAATCATATAAATGATTATAAATCCTGTCGCTAAGTCTCCTTTTTGTAAGGCCTATATAAAAAGCTGTACAGTTCAAGCAGTGGGCTAGATATACCACATTGGTGGTCTCACAGGTAGCATGAAACTTGGGCGAAAACCTAAAACTCATACAAGGATGTACAAAATTCTGAACAGAAGTAATATACTGGCATCTATTGCAACGATTACATGGGTATGTTCCCAATCCCAAGCTGGTGTCAACGCTTGTTGCCCCAAACAGTGGATGGTTGCATAAAATCATCTTCAAATTTCTACTGTTCTTGAACAAAAACCGTGGTCTATTACCTATAATCTCCCTAGTAGCATCATCCAAGGTTAACATGTTCCAGTTGCGTATGATCACCCCTTGAATGGATCTCACATCACTGGTATATTTAACAGTATACCTAAGACAATCAGATGTCTGTGTTTCAGCCAAATCCCTATTGATATGATGTAATGTACCCTTGTGTACATTGGTACCAGAACCCAGAACAGTATTCCTGATACTCTTAACCATGCTTGATTTATACCCTCTATCTCTAAATAATGACTCCATCAAATCAGCTTCCTTCTCCAATTCACAGGGATCTTTACATAGCCTACTCAACCTGATAAATTGGCTCTTGACAACGCCAAAGAAAACATGCCTGGGGTGCATGCTTTCATATCTGAGAATCGAGTTCCTCCAGACAGGTTTCCTATACAGTGTTGGAATAATCTGTCCCTTCTCATTAATATTCAACGTCACATCTAGAAAAGGGATAGATGAATTAGGAGTACTCATGTGTGAATGTTAGAAAAGTGGTGGTCGACTCTATTTCTGACCAGAACGTCTCAAACTCAGATGGTGTACCTTCCCATACAATTATGATGTCATCTACAAAACGCTTGTACAATTTCACCTGTTTGAACATGTTGTGTGTAAATACATGATTCAACTCCCACTCTAGGACCACCAAATTAGCATAAGAGTTGGCACAGGGTGTGCCCATGGCAACACCCCATTTCTGCAAATAACTCTTGTCTTGGAACATAAAAATATTGTTGTTCAATACTAAATCTAAAAGTTGGCAAATAAGTAAGTTCCTGTCTCTGCTATAGGTGGATCCCCTAACAAGTATCTCATGAACAGATTGTATCCCTATTTCATTAGGTATACAGGTGAATAGACTATTGACATCTAGAGTGATTAACAAATATTCATGTAGGTCAACAGAGAGTACTATATTCCCTATACTGTCCAAAAGCTGATACGTGTCTCTAAGTATGGAGGAAAAAGATTCTACAATAGGTCTCAATAAATATTCAATGAAAGCCGAAACGTTATAAGTGGCCCATCCTTCCCCTGATACTATTGGTCTCATAGGTATAGGGGTGGTGTTCTTATGTATTTTTGGCAGACCCTTTATGATGGGAGTGATGGGATTCTCGACAGAGAAGAACTCATAAATTTCTTTACTAATCTGTCTACACATAACTAAATCGTATAATATATCATGTATATTATGAACTATACGAACTACATCTTGCTTCTAGATTTCTCTATATGTATTGGTGTCAGAAAGCATAGATAACATAGTGGTTATGTAGTCTGAACTATTCATCACCACCACCCCACCGCCTTTGTCTGCTGGCTTCACAATAATGTCTCTCCTGCGTTTAAACCTATCTAAAGCCTTATTCTCAGGCGCCGTCAAGTTATAATATGTAGGTCTATTGCCTTTAGAGGAAAAGAGCTCATACAAATCATTATCACAAGCTCTCATAAAACACTCCACATGACTAGGTACATTGGGTATAAAAGTACTCTTAGGTCTAAATTGAGCACTAAGAACATTAAATGTGTTATGGTTAGTTTGATCTCTAAACAGTAATTTCAACGATAACCTTCGACAAAACAACCTTAAGTCAGTAAGTGACTCAGTCAACGTGCTGGTAGTAGCTGGAATAAAATTAAGGCCTTTGTTCAATACACTGATTTCAGTGTCATCCAAAACAACATCAGACTCATTATAGACCAAAGTAGTCAATGTCTTGCTTTCCTTCTCTGTCCCGACCATTCTCCTGATGGTTTCCTTTTTCGTGGTCCTCTGCTGTTGTCTATTTAGTATTGGGGCCGTTTCCTGTATTGTGAAGTATGGCTAAATGTGAATATTTCTCTGCCTGTAGTAAGCAATGGCTGAAGCCAGGCACTTTGTGAAGACCATGGGCGCACTCGATAATCCAAAGGGAAGTGCAGAGAACTGATAGTGCATAGAGCCCTAAAATGTAGATATTTCCTGCAAGATTCCCTTATGGGGATGTGCAGATAAGCTTCTTTTAAGTCTAGGGTGACTAGCCAAGAGTACATGGCTAGCATAGGAAGGAGCTGCTGGAGTGTAAGCATTTTGAATTTTGGTACCACCAGGAAGGTGTTTAGGGTTGACAGATCCAGAATAGGGCACAAAGAGTTCTCTTTCCTGGGCACCAGGAACAGCCTGGAGTAGAAACCCTGTCCCTTTTGCTCTGTTGGCACAGGTTGAATAGCCCTGATAGTGAGAAGACAAAGTACTTGCTTTTGGGCCTCTGTCCACTGGTTTGGAGGAAGGTCTGGCAATCCACTTGGGGTTTGCAGAGAGTGGGAATAGAATCTGCATCCCTGGGATACAATGTTTAAGGCCCATCGGTCCTGGGTAATTTACTCCCAGTTTTTTTTGCATGCAGGGCGAGTTTTCCTCCTATGGGGTGCAAGTACTTGGGCATGGCTGGGAAGGGTTAAGGACAAATCATTGTGAACTTCTTCCATAGGGGGGTGGCTTACCATTCCTAGTTTTTGAGGAGGGAGCACTCCATTGTTTAGATCTGTGCATACCCTGAGACTTGTCTTTGTGGTCTGTTGCCCCTAGGTTTGGGCTGAGAATGTCTGGAAGGGACTGGAAAGGACCAATTTTTTGAAGGCCAATGCCTACTGAATCTAGGTGGTGTACCTGTAAGAAATCTTTAACAGTTTGCATGGATTTAGCTTTTGCTTCCATCTTTTTAAGAACTTTTACTGCTTTAGCTTTACAAATAGTCGTGGTTTAATGGAGCATCAAGTAATTTTGCCTTGACATAGTCTGGCAAGATTTGTTCCTTCAGCCAAGCATGCCTTCTCAGAATAGACCCAGTGACAGCAGGCCCCGCAAGATGCTTCCAAGGCATCAAAACCATACTGCAAAGTATGTTTACCAACTTGGTTTACAGAATGCATTAAGTCTTGTAAGTCCTTATTTTCAGTGCAATCAGGAATCAACAACATTTTTTGTTTAATTAGATCAATAATATGCTGCTGGTACTTCAACATGTGAAACTGGCAATTTAAAGCCCTGATGACAAGAGTTCCAGAGGTATATACCTTCTTACCCCATCTGTCTAAAGTCCTAGAATCCCTGTCCGAAGGGGTAGGGTTTTTGGCTGTAGAAGCCTTAATACCTTTAGGTCTCTGGGAAATGGTTTCTGGATCCGCAGTGGGATTTTTAGAGAGAAATTTGTGAGAGTCAGGTACTCTCTAGGATCTGTCAGGCTTTCTAGGAGCAGGTTGTAAAGTATCAGGGGTAAAGCTGTATTCCATGAAGACATCATCTACAATAGCCAGGACAGGGGGGATAGCTAGAGGCCTACGCTTAGGCAAGTCTAAAAATTCCCTGAGTCTCTTTTTGGACTGTGGGTAGTCCTGGCATTCCCAGCGGAAATGCTCTCTTAGGGTATGCAAGGTTTCACTGGAAGAAAGGTCCCCTGGGGGGAGGTTGAGGGAATTGACTCCCCTGCATCAGAGTCCTCATAGGTAGATAAGGGTATGTCCTGATAATCACAGGGGTCAGAGTCATCAGATTCATGGTCTGAAGAATCTGAAGGAAAATCAATTCCTTGTCTTTTAGAGGGGGAAGGCTGGCTTCCCCTAATTAAAGTAATAAGGTCTTCGTTTCTGTGGCATGAGAGCTTGAGAATGTGCTTTGGTCATTGGTTTCCTAGGCATAGTGCAAACTGTGGCCCTGAGAAATTTGGTAAATTTAATCATTAAAGAAGTAGTCAGTTTAATACAAAAATCAGAAGGTCTGAATACACCCCCAGAAGCCGGTGCCTGCACATCGGCTCCGGACCCATCCAAGGTAGAGACATCCGCAGGTTCCATAGTCGAAGAAGCATCTCGCGACATACCGGACTCCGAATGGGTCTCAGTAGAGGCCTGCAAATCTGTAGAAGCAGGTAACGGGCTGCGAAAGCACCTCACTGAGTACCGGTGGACTGGCGACTAGGTTAATGGAAGCATCGTCAGCAGTTTTGGACCTATGCTGTCTGTCTTTATCTTTGCATTTTTTTCTGAAGGTCGGTAGTTGTTTGGCTTACAAATGCCATTTCGGAATATGGAGAACGAGAGTGAAAGAATTTAAAGACAAAAATAGCCCGATGATGAATAGTTCTGGTGTTGAACAAGGCACGAAACCGACAGCGAGAGACGTCGTGGTCTGGGCCTAAACAGGTGAAGCAGTAAGAATGAAAATCTCTGTGAGGTATTTGCTTTCCACAGGCAAGACAATTGTTAAATTTTTGTGACATTGGTTAGAGCAAGAAAAAAGGATCCCAAACTGTGAATGGTGGACTTAAACGTATTATCCAGTTTATGGATCGTGACATCCAAATCAACTGTCTGTATTGATGTCATATGTAAACCTCAGAAAGTTGGTCATGTTCTGGATATAGACAATGAATTCAAATAACTTCTCCCTGGTGTCTACCAAAAAAAAGGCAGATATCATCCAGGTATCTCTTATAGGGGGACCAGCAAGGTGTGTATTGTGATTCAAATATGAATTTTTGTTCCCGCATAGAGAGAACTGTTTGCACAGGTGGGGGCCTATCCTCCCTCCATAGCAGCACCCTTCAACTGGTGAAAAAATTCCACTTCAAAGTAGATATAGTTGTTTTTAAGAACGAGGCCCATTAGATCAATGCAAACATGAAAATCATTATTTGTTAAACTACCTCTTGTAGCCAAGGCTTCTTCAAACCATTGAAGGCCAATGTCATGAGGATAAGTCAATTATGTCAATAGTTACAAAGATGATGTCCTTATTGAAGAAGTGTGGTGTAATAGTTCTTAAAAAATCCCAAGAGTCCTTCACAATTTCATTCTCATTTAACCAAAGATTTTTCACTTTAAAATTTACAAACTTGGCTAGTGGTTCTGTTTTTGATCTTTCTCCTGAATCAATAAATTCACGTGCATAAATCAACTGACAAAAGCTGATTTAAGTATACTTTTCTCTGCACTTATTTAAGATTAGAAATTTGTAGATAATTGTTATATATAATATAATATATGTCTCTAGCTGCAGTTAGTCTCCCAGCCCCCCCCCCCCAATTCTTGTGGTATTAATCTTTGGAATTGCCCGCCCTTGCTGTAAATCTTTTTTTGCTCACTCCTACTGGGTCCATCTCATTTGCTCACTCAACTGAGTACAGTGAGATCATATTTTGATTTCAGACACTCCTACCAGTCCCATCTCCTCTGCTGTGTGCAGAGAGAGCACTTGGGCAGAACATCCCCTATAGCATTTTAAACTGCTCTGTTCCCCCCTCTCTACAAAAAAAAAAAAAAAAAAAAAACTACTAAATAGTTTTTGAGCTGCTCTTACATAACTGTCTTCTAACTTAATACCTTAATGTGTTAGCATTCAGTTTGGAGAATCATGTCTGGTCATGGTAAAGGAGGAAAGGGCCGCGGTAAAGGTAACACTAAAAGACGTCGTAAGGTTTTGAGAGATAACATTCAAGGTATTACAAAGCCCACTATTCGCCGCTTGGCTCGTCAAGGTGGTGTCAAGTGTATTTCAGGGCCTATTTACGAGGAGACCCGTGGTGTTTTGAAGGTGTTTTTGGAGAATGTGATCCGCGATGCTGTTACCAATTTGCTGTTCTGTGTGCTTTTAAATGTTCAAGTGCTCTTATTTGATTTTTCATAAACTTGTTTTTGTCATTTTTAATTTATCTGCATTTATTTAAACTGTATTTGCCTTAATTACACACTCGTGCTAGCTTGTACTGCATTTAGTGTTCGCTACTGTCATTAGCTCATTCTTTCTAATAGAGAGAGAACTTTTTTTGAGAAAGCCAACCCACTTAACCAAAAAAAAAATTATATATATATATATATATATATATATATATATATATATATATATATATATATAAATTCCAAGCTTGTTTTCTGCCTTTCCTGTTGGTAGTCTAATCCAGATACAGATTTGCTGTATCCAGGGCTGTGTAAGTTTCTATGCCCCAAGCCTTTCTGTGTTGAAGGGAAGCCTTCTTGCTTATCTATGGGAGTGGTAACCACTAGGTAGCCTATCTATCACAAGAGTGGTTTTTGGCCCAGAAATTGTAGTTTATTGGCCATTTGGGCAGTTTTTCCATCTCTTTCAACTTTCTGGTTTAAAAGCTTGCATTTGCGCTTGCTTCCCACCTTCCCTGTAGGTAGCCTATCTACAACAAGATCCAGATACAGATTCTTATTTTAGCACTTGAATTTGCTTATCCTTGCTCAGCACTTGTTCAGAACTTGTAAGCACTAAAACTACAAATGACTACAGCACTCACCCTTCCTCATTACCTAGAGGAAAACAGTTTTGGTACTTACTTTCCTCATGTGCTTAGAGAAAAACAGGTTTTGTACTCACTTTCCACACTTGTCTAGAGGAAAATATTTTTTTTATTCAGGCATGTCCAAGGGTCAGCTCCCAGTGTTCTCTCCTGTCTATCTGATGAATCTGGGCATCTTGGAGCAATGTAGCAATTGCTTCATGTACACAGACAACCCTCTCCTCCTACCACCCAACACTACAACATGTGAGAGATGAACTTATCTAGCCAAACTGGAGGTAAAGCTCTCTCCAACCAAGACTGAACTTGATGGTCAAGAGGAGAAGATAAACACTTGCACCACACCACACTCATCACATAGTCCCACTAAATCTACACCACCAAAATCCACACATAGAAACATAAAAACATTTGTGGAGGCTGTCAATAATAATCTGCTCAAGCAACCTCCCACCAATAACACAACCCAAATGACACACAGCCCACAGACTCAGTGTGCCATTCAACCACAGCCCATAAGGCAAAATAACGTACCCAACACTAGTCATAGGTGACTCTATAGTCAGGCACACTGATATCCCTCTCACCAGACTAAATAAGGAGAAGGGTCACTGTCAGCTGCCTGTTGGGTGCCAGGATCCGCCACATAACCCACGCTCTCAGGTCACTCCACAAGTACAAATATGACTCTGTGATTGTCCATGTTGGTGTGAATGACCTGAGACGTACCTCCTTGGACTACATGAAGAGACCTGGAAGAACTCTTCAATCTTGTAGCCCAGGCAGGTATGACCCTAGCCCTGAGTAGCATCCTGCCATCACCCAGAATGATACTGCAGTACAAGGACAAAATGATTGACTTCAACAATTGGCTAAGCTTCTGGTGTCATTCTAAGGGGATCCAGTATCTGTCTGCCTGGGACAACATGGTCGACAGACCACAATGCTTTGCCAGAGATGGCCTGCATCTGTTACCCCTGGGATTTTGGATACTGGCAAAGGCCACCCCTATAGTGCCTTTTTTAGGCAAGGTTCAAATGACAAATTCACCACCATAACAGGAACAGGCAAGCAAAAACTGAGGGTAATGCTATTCAATGCTAGAAGTCTAAATCTCAACATGCACTCACTCGAGGCACTCCTTAAAATGGAGAACATCGATGTCTGTGCAGTGACTGAGACCTGGTTCAAGGCTCCAGAGAGCACCCCTGCATTACCAGGCTATAACTTCTACCACACTTTTTGGCCATCTAACCTGGACCACGGAACACCAAAGGCGGAGGTGTGTCCATATTCATTAAGGATATCCACACCACCAGGCTAGTTACTTAACATAATGCAGACGAGGTTATCCAAGTGCAACTAACTCTGGTCAAAACTGCAATCCATATTGTAGCTTGCTACAGATCCCCCACTGTGCCCCAGGATTCCCACTCCTCTTTTCTTGATATACTGGAAAATATTCGGGTTCAAGCAAACACCCTAATATTGGGCGAATTCAACTACCCCCCCCCCCACCACCACCACCATTAACTGGGAAAACTCGTGTACCAACTCCTTCGCTCAGTGCTTTCTGGAATTCATAAATTCCAATGCCCTGGATCATCTTATCCACACCCCCACCAGGGGCAACAATATCCCAGACCTAGTCATTACCAACATAAGTGACCAGTGTTCCACACCTAAAGTCAACTTCTCGGTCAGATCCGACCATAAACTAATCACCCTAGATATCCACATCTCGCCCCCACCCCCCATTAAGGAAACCACAGTAAAAAATTTCTCCAAAGCCAACTTCATGCTTCTTAAGACAGAAGTGGTGAACTTCATGACACCCATGTAGATGGATAATACAGTTACGACTGCTGAATCCTACACAAATGCACTCTATAAGCACTTACACGAGTGCATGGATCATGCTATCCCAAACAGAACTCCTCCAAAAAAGGAAGCCAATCTGGTGGTCCCCTGCCATAAACAAACTCTACAACAGAAAGAAGAAATTGTTGCAAAATAGAGTAAAATACCATGAGTGGAGGAGCTCCCTGGTCAGCCTCAGCAAGAAGCTGAGATCCATTATAATATCCTCCAAAGCTAGCTATGAAAACAATATTGCCACTGATTCTAAGGACAACCACAAAGCATTCTATAGCTATGTCAAGAATCTCAGTGGCAACACCCAGATCTGCTCTGCGTTACAGCACAATGGCACAAAAATTGCAGAACCAACTGATATTGCCAACATCCTGGCAGATAGGTTCAGTGCTAACTTTACCCCCCTCTCTCCCCCTAAAGAGCCCATATCTATACAGGAAGAATGCAGAGCCCCTGTAATCACAACTTCACAGGTAAAAGCAGCACACTCTAAAGCCAAAAACACAGCATCCATGGGACTGGGCAACATCCCAGGCTGCATTTTACAAGAACTGGCTCCCCACCTAAGCACCATGTTCAATCATAGCCTCATGTCAGGCTTTGTGCCCACTGAATGGCACACAGCAACAGTTATCCCACTCCAGCCACCACTGATCCTGGGAACTATCACCCTATTAGTCTGACGAGCCTCGTCTGCAAGGCCATGGAACATATCATGGAATTCATAAACAAACACATTGGTAACCTCCAAACTCTGGACACCCACCCAGTTCGGGTTTGTGAAAGGCAGATCTTGCCTCCTGAACCTGGTCAACTTCTTTGAGGCACTCACCAAAGCCATAGACGAGGGTAAGGTGGTTTATACAGCCTATCTTGACCTTGCCAAGGCTTTCAACACCATCCCCCATTCTGGAATTATAGCTAAACTCACTAAACTAGGTATAAATCCCCTATGTCTGGGTTGCTAACTGGCTCACTGACAAGAACCCACACTGTAAAAGTTGCAGACTCCAAATCTGACTTCAAACCAGTGACAAGTGGAGTACCACAGGGTTCAGTCCTGGGACCTCTCCTGTTTGGTATCTACTTCTCTGAAGTACAGGCTAACACAAAAGGCCTCTAGCTAACGAAGTTCACAGATGACTGCAAACTAGGAGCTATAGTCAAGTCCCCAAATGATGTGGACATCCTACAGAAGGGCCTCACTGAGACAGATGCCTGGTGTCAGAGCCATGGCCTCATGCTCAATGCCAAAAAGTGCATTGTTTATCCCCTTTGGTAAAAACTCTGTACCCATGAACTACCACATAGGTGGCAGTCTTCTTAACACCAAATGTGTGATGAGACCTTGGGACCCAGGTGGACAGTAGTCTCTCTTTTGGTAATCACATTGCCACAGTAGTCAGGAAATCCTTCTACATAGCACACCTCATCACAAAAGGGTTCTCATCCAGGAAAAAAGAGGTCATTGTTCCCCTCTACTCGACACTCATTAGACCCATTATAGAGTACAATGCCCCTTTTGGAATGTACCTCACAAGACGTCAGCAGCAGCTGGAAAGCTCACAGAAGTACCTCACAAAGTGAATTACTGGCCTCAAACAGATGCCCTACACCGATAGTCTCAAAAAACTCCAGCTTTACTCTGTAGCATATCGCCTACTCCGAGGTGATCTCTGCCTAACATATAAAGCTATGTCAAACCCAGAGCTGTTGGACATGATACACCTAAATAAATCCCAGTCCCTCCAAGCTACACGCTCTGGGGACCTAAACCTTGTCACCACAATAAATAGGACTTGCTGGAGGGATAGATTCCTGTCCCAAAGACTTCCCATACTCTGGAACAAGCTACCCATCTATGTCAAGCAAAGTTCCTCATTAACACACTTCAAGAAAAATCTTGATGAGTGGATGGGAAATAGGAAATACACCCCGGGGATCACTTCTGTGGCTCTGCTCGACAGGGGCACAGGAAATCAACTTTCTTGGGTTGGCATAAGCCAGGGAACTTTGTTGGCTTAGCATACTTAGGCCCTTGGGCCAATAGCCTAGTACCTACCTATGAATCAACCTCAAAGTTGGTTCCTCTATATCCTTGTGTATTTTCAGTATTCTGAAAATAGAGGATATTCTGGGTTTATCATTCTTAAGGTAGGAAAACGTACTAAACCTAATAGAACCATCTAGTAACGTTAAGGGCCGAGTCTAGCCCCGTTATAGGCTATATTTATCTCATTTCTGGAGGCAGAAATGTATTTGTCATCATTTAACACAGTTAACATTTTACATTCATAGATCAATTTGTCCATGATGACAATCCCCCCTCCCTTGTACGGTTTCATTACTCTTACATTCCTATCCGATCTTAATTGATCCAAAATACACTTCTCATTTATTGAAAGGTTGTAAGTAAACCTATTCTTAATAATTTTCCTTCTCAGTTTGTTTTCAACCACCATTTTGAAATTTTTAAGTTGTGGGTGGAGGGGGAGTTGTAGGTACTCTTCCTGTGAAGTTCTATACTCATGTCAGCTGAAGGGTTCTGAGTTCCTAAGATCTGCAAGTTAATTTTACGTACAAGCAATTTTAAATTAATGATGGTTTTGCTTATATCGCATTTCCTACATGGAATGAACTTCAACCCCTTTGACAGTAGGTCAAAGTGGCTAGGTGTTAAGTTGCTACCACTATGATTAAAGATGTTGGTTATTATATGTGTGTTTGTGTCCATCCTTAATATCAAAAATAGTTGTTACTGTCTCCCCCGTTGTTGTGTTCTGCCCCTCGCATTCCCCACCCATGCATACATTGGGTTAAACTGTGCTTGGTTCCAGTTTCTTATCCTTTCAGATTTGCAGAGGGGCAGAAATTCTAAAGGGTCATTTGTATAAAAAGAATTCACATTCTGCCCCCTTCATTATCCCGTGTGTGACTCCCGCACCCTGGCCCAGCAATCAAGGAGCCTCAATCCTCACCACTAACACCAGGGAGGGCATCTCGTATAAGAGGAAAGGATAACAAATACACACAGTAAAGTATAATTTCCCTTAAGTGCACACAGAGATCAGTCAGTCTTGGGCTACTTGCTCCCTTGCTCTCCAGTAAGACTCTTCCCACTGGCACAGCTATAGGGTCCAGATCTTAGCCTAGCTGGCAAGCTAACCTCCAGTACCCTCCCTGTCCAACCAGGGCTTCATGTCCCTGCCCAAGTAGCTGACACACTTTGAGATAACTATTTGTGCAACTTCACAGACATTCATGAGAAAGGCTGACAGATTTTCCAGCTGTGCCCCTTTACCGAGACTATACGGTAGTAATCACTGCCACCACCAGCTAATAATTATCAGCTACCCAAAGGCCCTTAAAAGGGTGTCCAATTATTACTGTGCAGTATTATTATCCAATAGTAGTGCAACATGAGCAATCTTAAGGCTTTGGAAGGGCTTATTACAGGATCACGTATAAGCATGCAATGTACTCTAGAGCTTAATTATCTCTACATAAACCAGCCAGAGTTGAAAAGGGTCTAAAAATATTTAATACCAAATAATTAAAACACAAGACAATACTGCTACAATACAATGCTACTCAAGATTTCGGAGATCACACAGAAACTTAAAATAATTTAGTAGTACAGTTCTGACATGACAGAAAAACACTTAGTCTAACTTTCTTCTAATTTCCTAGCTATTACTACAAGAAAACATACTTCTAAGATAACTTACTTACATAGGCAGAGTGCTGTTAAGTTGGATATCCAAGATCAAAATGCATAATAATTTCTGGTTCTCACTGTTTAAATTGAAACTGCCATTCTGATAAAACATTACTTCATTTGTTTACACTTTCCTGGTTCCCAAGCCACAGAAACTACATTTACATTCTTTTACACTTAGAGCAATGAAGGACATTCCACATGTAAATTCTGGTCATTAACTTTAGCCTTAAAACAATAGGCAGGATGCTTACTCCAGACTCATCGACTCCAAATTCTAAATTCAAAGGACATACAAAACATAATTTTAATTTCAAAGAACATTTGAAATGCTTGGCTTAGTTTTCCTTACAGCAAATGGCAATGTTGCTACAATCTTGAAGTTCACATTTTACAGTGCAACAATCCTGTATTTTATATTTATATTTACAAATGCCAGAATTATGTATCAAATTCTATTTGACTAGGCTGGCAGTCTTCACCCTTTCTCTACTAGTCTTCACAACGTGCATAGGGTAGTTAATTTTCCCTTTATATTTCAGTAAGTCTCTCTCAATCTCTCTCTTCTTTCAATTAATAATAACATTACATTTCTCATCTATACTTTTTCTCAAATTAAAGTATTTTTCTTTTTCTGCGTTGACTGTGAATAAGTCATTTAAAATGCATTCATTAATTTCAGTAATCTGTTTAAATAATTCTTCCATTTCATCAGTGTTCCGTTTTATCATCGCTCTCATCAAGTCAAACCCACATCTGTCAAAAATATGTAACAATTCATCATAAAATTCAGTTCCTTCCACAACATTATTTGGGAATTTCAAAACTCTCAACCCCTTTGGTACAATGTTAGGACCAAGACATTCTTCAAAATACATATTTTCAATATTTAAGTTTTTATGTCTTAGCATAAGTACATAGATTTTGTTAAGACATTCATTGCATTACTGATATTTTGCCTTGTGTTTTCAGTTCCTTTAAAAGGCAATTGTTTACAAAGCCAAACATTAAGATTATTTGACTCCTTTAGAGCCATTATCTAAAAATTCACCTTGTGTAGCTGCAGCACGATGCCCAGGATCAGGTGTGTGTTCTTGTCTTCTGTATGAAGCCAAGATATTTGGAGTGTTAATAAAATCCAAGTCCTGTTCATTGTTCTCCACAGCCAAAAAAATGCCATTTACAGCCTCTCTTTCACATTGTTGACTTTCCCTCTGAGAATTCATTTCCTGGTTTCTAGGGTTAGAGAGATTGGCAGGTATGGCTACTAATGAGTGACCAATGGTTGTAAGCAGCTTGACTAGCTGCGAGACTTGTCCAATGATTTTGTGAATTTTGCCCATTTCCTCCTTCCTTGCCTTTTCAGCTCCCAGAAGGGTCGTCTTGCCTTCCATTGCCCCAAAATAGACTACAAACAAAAAAGTATACCAGGGCAAGTGCTTGCAAATTACACGAGCCAAGTAGTAAACCAGCCATCACACGTATGCTTCCCGCACTAGCCATAGGGCATAAAGGTAACTTCCAGATGTACCATCCTCAGAACTTCTCTGCTGCCAGTCTGAATGCCATCTTTGATAGTCTGTCTGATCGCTAAAATAGTTTGCTGGTTTATTTAGCCATTTTCAGATAAGTGCCTCATTGGGGTTTTTTTGCGAATCCTTTTCTTTTGCATTTGTGTTGTGGGGTTTCATGTCATGCGGAAAGGGTAAATGCCAGTGTGGGAGACAAATGCCCCATAAAGACCGTCATGGGAAGTGCTTGTTTTGTTTAGGTGCTTCTCATGACCATACATCCTGTACTATTTGTCAGGCTTTTATTCCAAACACCTTATGTACTCGTTTTTATTCCCTAGCCATCTATCTTGAAAGCCAGCATGGCAAGCTTTTAGTGAAAGACACTATGGAGTGTACTTCGCAGTCTGAAGGTCAGCTGTCTTCGAAGAAGGCCAAAAAATTCAGGGTAGATTCTTCGTCTGTGCCACCTCCACCGGACATCTCTCTGGAAGCTGGTGAAAGCCCAGAGGATCATCCAGTTCTTGTGCTGGATTCTTCTTCTGCGACTGGTTCAGAGGCCAGCATGAATCTGGCTTCTTGCACTTTCTCAGAGGTCTTGCAGAAATCCGCTTTGGACATTCAGGGGCAACGTTGGCTGATTATCACCAAATGGCCTGGAGGGGTTCCTCAGATACTGGTGAGGGAGGAAGTCCCAACTACAGTAATTGAGTGTAGGTCAGCATCAGAGCCATTTTATAAGGCAGATTTCCCTTATAAAATGAATCAAAAGACACATCTCTCCTGCTCCTAAGGACCCTCCGAGGTGAATGGCAGAATTTTACACAGGGCTTGTGCAATGCTCTTACGGCCCAGAAGCCTCCTTAGGGGGTCTCTGTCCTGGCTTCCCCTTGGTCATCTTCCCCCCTCAAGAGAACTAGGGAAGAGGATTCTTCTGAGAAAGAGGAGGATTCTGATGAAGAATCTCTGGCCTATTCAGCTCGTATTCCTTCCCCTTTGGATTATGGCTCTGAGGACGAGGAGTCTGCTAGTCCTGATTCTCCATTTGAGGAGATTTCCTTTGGGGATACTATTTCCAGTTTGATGGAATTCTTTAAATGGGACTGTGCCCAAGTATCTGAAGTTCAGAGAAGGTATTATGAGCTACTTCAAATGGAGTTTTACTAGACCCTCTGCTGTTCCTTCTGTTTTGACTTCTTTATTGGATGCCTTTTTGTCTGCATCTCAGGCCCCTGACTCGCAGCCCCCTGCTCCTAAAATAAATCTGATTGGCTTTATAAAGTGCCTGATGACTGCAAATTCCTTTATAAGTGTGCATCTGCTTAACCTTCGGTGGTCTCAGTTGCATCTGACAAGCCTTCTAAATTATTGCCCTCTACCAAGCTTCTTCCTTCTGATAAGGTCAGCTGGACTATGGAAAGGTTGAGTAAAAGGTTTATATTTCAGCTACCCTAACCTTTCAGGCTAATTATCAGACTCGTATGAGCAGGTATATTTTGTCTTTCTTTCTCAGACTTGTCAGGTTATTTCTAAACTTCCTGATTCTGAGTGAAAGACTTCTGCCTTGTCCCTGTTAGGGACCTCTTCACAGGTAGCTTGCCATTTCATTAAATGTAGTTATGATGCAGTAGATACTTCTAGGGCTGCTGCTTCTGACTGTGTGTTGAGGAGGTATTCCTGGCTATGGCTTTAATCTCTGCCTGATGATATTAAGGCTAAGGTGATGGATGCTCCTCTGTACAACAACATTTTGTTTGGTGGTGCTGCTGCTGATTTGTTCAAGTCCCTGGAGGAAATAGGCAAGGAGTTACAGGACCTGAAGCATGTTTTTATTTCCCCTGTGCCAAAGTTTCAGTGAAACTATCCCAATAAACCAACTTTTGTTTGAAAGCAGTCTCGTCATCCTCCTAAAGTCAAGAAGGGTGGTAGGAGGGCTCCCCCAGCTAAGTCTGCTCAGACCCCTCCTACTTAGAAGCCTTCCTTTCCTGCTAAACCAGGTGTTGTCTGACTACCCAGTTCTTCCCAGCCACATTCCTCTTTTACACAGTCTTTCTCCATCTCTTCCTGTTCGGTTAAGCATAACCTGGGATTCCTGTGTTCTTTCCATTATTCATGGTTTGGAAATCTGTCCCCCCTTTCATGGGCATTTCTCAGCCACCTCAAGACCAGTTGGACTTTTTTCCAGAGGTGCTTTGGATCTTTTGACTTGGGGAAACTATTCAAGAGGTTCCAGTTGCTCTAAGGGGGGAGGGATTTTATTCCAGAATGTTTTGGTCCCCAAGAAAGAAGGGTACTTGGAGACCCATTCTGGATCTTTCTCAACTGAATACCTTTCTGAAGATTCCTTCCTTTCGAATGTTATCCCTTCAGACTTTGTTCCCTCTACTGCTTCAGGGCATTTATGGTTTCTCTGAATCTCAAGGATGCTTACTGCCATATCTGTAGTCTTTTCAGGAAGTATTTATGCTCCTGTGATGCTTCCTGGCATTTTCAGTTCTCTGTTTTGCCCTTTGGACTCTCTACTGCCCCTAGGGTATTCACCAAATGCTTAGCTCCTGTGATTGTTTTGCAGGCTCAGGGGCATTCAGGGATTTCCTTACTTGGAAGACTTGCTTATTCAAGCCTCCTCTCCAGAGATTCTTTTACAGCATTTCACTGTTGCAAAGTCTGGGGTTCACTGTACATTTTCCAAAGTCCTTCTTGTCCCCATCACAGGATCACGTTTTTCTGGGATGCAGGATTTAGAATGTTCCTATGCTAGCACCTCTGCCTCCTCCCAAGGGTTTGACTGTTTTATCCTTTTTTCAGTCCCTTCTTCCTCTGGCCTCTATTTCAGCCAGGAAATTTCTGAAGACTCTGGGATTCATGGCATCTTCCATCCCTTTGTTTCCCTTCTCCAAATTGTACATGAGAAAGCATCAGTGGTATCTAAAGTCAATTTGGTTTCAGCATTCTCATTCTGTAGAGTTTGCAATTCCTCCTCTTCCATGTGTCAAGTTGGAATTTCAGTGATAGATTCACCAACTGACTTTGAATCCAAGGATTCCCTTTCCACCCCCCACTTTCCTCTCAGGAGCTCTTCACAGACTCATCAGACGGGGTTAGGAGGTTTCCTTCAGAAACCTAAAGTTGCTATGCCTCTGGCCTTAGGTAACAGAAGGAGAACATCAATATCAAGGAGATGAGGGCTATTCTGTTGGCTCTATATGCTTTCCATATGCTGTTTTCTCGGGTCTATATCAGCATATTGAATGCAGAAAATGATGAATGCAATTTAATCGAACTGAAATGTTCGAAATCTCAAAAGAGCGAACTGACAGAACATCTATTTCTTTCCCAGGGAAAGAAATCGGTGTTCCTTGCAAAAAAAAAATGTCAGTACTTTAAACACTGACAGAAGTGGGGGGCTTCGCCCCCCACACACCCCAACATGGGGGGCTGTGCCCCCCACACCCCCACTACTTAAATATACCAACTCCGAGACCACACCACAGTGGAGGAAATAAACTCCAATGATGGCCCACCGATTTCTTTCCCTGGGAAAGAAATTGATGATCCGTCAGTTCACTCTTCTGAGATTTTGAACATTTCAATTCAATGAAATTTAATTTGGCGTTTTCAACATTCGAAATGCTGATAGGAACTCATTTTCTCCAGG
This sequence comes from Protopterus annectens, assembly GCF_019279795.1. Classification (NCBI taxonomy): domain Eukaryota; kingdom Metazoa; phylum Chordata; order Ceratodontiformes; family Protopteridae; genus Protopterus; species Protopterus annectens. Next base: position 685,606,215 of record NC_056733.1, read on the forward strand.
GCCCCTAAAGCTCTTTACAGGCAACATCATAGCATCATAGTGATGTGGTACATCAACAAACAAGGCGGGACAAGCTCCTTTCATCTTTGCAGAGTGGCATTTCAGGTTTGGCAGCTAGCTGTTCAGTACCAAGTGACACTTCGAGCAGTGTATACTCCTTCAAGTCAGAACTGTTTGGCAGACTCCCTGGGCAGGTCCATAACACAATCTCACAAGTGGATACTTCACGGGGATTTGTTTCTGGATATTACCCACCAGTAGGATATTCCTCAAGTAGATCTCTTTGCCTCTCCTCTGAACAGGCAACATCCTCAGTTTTGTGCCAGGACTCCATGTCTCCTGACCTAGAAGGTGGACACCCTATCTTTTTCATGGATGGATGTGTCTTTATGCCTCCCCCACCCCTCTCATTCCAAAAGTCTTATACAAGATAAAACAGGATGCTGCCAAAATCTTACTGGTGACTCTTGTGCAAGATAAAACAGGATGCTGCCAAAATCTTACTGGTGACTCCATTTTGGCCCAGACAGCATTGGTTCCCTCTTCTGCATTTAGCCAAGAGCAGTCATTACAAGTTACCACACAGATCTTCTTACACAAGACAAGGGAACTCTCATCCAAACCAAACCTGTCCACTCTTCAACTGATACTGTGGGTGATAGGATTTTGAATTTCTTATTTATTTCTTATTTATTTTACATTTGTTGACCGGGAGTGTCCGGCTGAGCTATTGCCCTTTTTCAGCGGAGGCCAGGGGAGAAAAGCTCCAAAGATATACAATGCAATAAAAATAGCAATACAGATACATTTCAATAAAAATAGCAGTAGAGAAATTTGGTAGTTAAAATACGTAAGCTACATACATGTATATTGTTGACGGATAAAAACAGTACTATTAACAAAAAGGAGAATGTTAAAGTAGAATAAGTTGTATGTTTTGGTTTAAAAAGAGAGTTGAGTAAATATAAGGTTTTCTATGCAGAGTAGCAGAAACTTAAAAGGTTACATAAGAATTTCAGGAAGCAGAGTATAGAAGCAGCTTTGGAGGTTCCATAGGAAGGGTATATATTAGATGAACAAAAGTTCATCTTGGCAAACGCTCACATGAGCGAAAATTGTGGAACTCAAAACCGCAATTGTGAGATCGTGATACAGTGAAGATGGGAATATTTGCCCTTTCCTCACTGTAGTGCGATCTCAGAGTTGGAATATATATTTAGTGGGGGGCAATTGCAGTTTTGAGTTCCTGGATTTTCGCTCATGAGCGTTCGCTAAGATGAACTTTCGTCCATCTAATAAAGACCCTATAGGAAGCATAGGATGAAGTAGTTAATGGTAAGTTTTAGTAAGTTAGACTGTACTATAAAACTACTTATAGGCACCTCTGCTTTGGGTTCTGCAGGAGGCCAGAAAACCCACTACTAGGAAATCCCACTTGTCCAAATGGAAGAGCTTTTGTGTTTGGTGTCTTTCTCATAGCCTGGACTAATGCTGGGTTGGCATATTCTATTAAAGCCCACCTCTCAGCTATTTCTGTTTGTCTGCCTTTAGCTCCTCCTTTGGCCTCTAGGTTTAAGGACAAACAATTTATTAAAGGCATCCTTCATATTAGACCTCCAAGGAAGCCTGTCCTTCCTTCCTGGGATCTTAATTTTGTTTTGGAGAAATTGACATAGGCCTCCTTTGAGCCTGCAGCTTCAGCTTCTTTACAGCATTGTTCTTGGAGGACTGCTTTTTTTGTTACCCCTTACTTCTGCCAGACGGGTGTCTGAGCTTCAAGCCTTTATGGCTGTTCCTCCTTTTTCACCTTTTCATAAGGATAGTGTGTCCCTTCATATACTAATCCTTGTTTTATGCCTAAGGTGGTGAATGAGTTGTCTCTTAATCACTCTTATTCATTTGCCCACTTTTTTCCCTTCTCAAAAATCTGCTAGTGAGATGGTGTAGCACACTTTAGATGTGCATAGACAACTCTGATTTTATTTGGATAAAACTAAAGCCTCCCTATCTTTCTGAGCTTTTACACTCTCCCACGTTGAGTACTGCAGCAGTGAAATGGAGGGGACATATTACAGTTGTGTAAAATCTTACTATAACAGTAGATTCCTTTTGTTTACTGATGCAGTATTCATTCCCTCCCTCCTCCCCCCCCTGGTCTTTTGTCCCTCTGGATGTGTATGTTACCCTCTAGTATGGAGATCCTCTTAGGTCTCTCAGTTCTGAGGATACCACCTCCGGATATCACCTTTATGCCCTATGCCTAGCATGGGGAGCATATGTGTGACATATGGCGTATCTTTAACAACCTAAAGGCTTTGGTATACTGGCCAGCCATTGGGCCGCCATGTTAAGAATACTGGAACAGAGAAGAGGAGGACATCTACTGTTATAGTAAGATTTTATACAACTGTACTTTAAGTAAACTTCACTGTAACAGTCTGTGTTCAAATGATCATTGCTGTAGTAGCTGCTCGCTCCCCCCCTCCTTAGTTTTATTAGGATGTTTTGCTAGGCTGTGGACATTCATGCATTTTGATGCATAGCTATGCCCTCTTTGGGCTCAGTCTCCCTCTCTGTTGGCATGAAAGTTCTGAAGGGCTTGGTGCACAAATTTGTCTTTTTTTTTTCTTCAGACAGCAAAGCTTGAGCTGCTTAATGGTTTGGATGAGTGAAAAGCGCCCCAAAGCTTTGGAAGGATATAATCCATTTAGTTAAGGCTACTGCAGCAGTGATCATTTGAACATCTGTTGTGGTAAGTTCACTTACACAACTCTACTTTCTATGTTGTTTAAGTATTTATGCATTCAGTTGATTGCAAACAGATATAAGGTGCACGTAGTCATATAAGTGGCCAAATATGTGTGAATGCAATTTTACACTGCAAAAACTTGGGTCTATATCAGAATCGCAAATGTTCACAATGTCGAATCTGACATTGTCAACATGTAAACAGCGAAACCGCAGAACATCGAAGAGGTAAACGGAAATCTCCATAAGGGGAGATTTCCATTTACTTCCATGTAGTGCGGTCTCTGAGTTGGAATATTTAAATAGCGGGGAGGTGGGGGGCACAGGTGGGCTTGCCCCCCTGCTTAAAGCAAGTAGTTCTATTTTTTGACTTTTTATGTTTTTATTAGGTGTTTGATGTTACTGGACTTTGATGATATGGTGCCGATCATATCATATATTCGAAGTTCAGTAACTTCGAGCATCTAATATAGACCCCAAAAACTTCTATAATGTTGTTATAAGCAGGAATGGTACAGGGCTAGGCAGTACTTCTCTTTTTATGCAAAAAGAAAAAAATGGAAGAGCTTTTAGAGCTGTAGGTCTTCTAGCATTCATTGTGGCTCCCCTATCTTCTGCCTCTCAACTTCATGTTGAGGAGCAAAAAAACCCCTTCCCCTGATATGGCGCTCCAAGCCAGGTCCATTTTCTCAATTTGCACCGATCAATTCCCAACTGAAGAGCAAAAAGTCTGTTCTCCACTCTGGCTGGCAGGCTGGTGCTCCCCTCCTCACAAACAAGCAGCAAGACAGATTGTCTTCTGTGCCTTTCTACTACTAAAACTGCAGCAAACTAGCAACTTAGACCACAAGCTCTTTACTTCTGACCATAAAAAGTGTTTTATTTCAGTATGACATTCAAAAATGCCAGTATGGGAATTAATACTGGTATTGCACTACTGCTCTGTTGGCAGATCCTGATTGTACCCCTAACGCATTGCTCCCGGGATGGTTAGCTGCCCCCCTTGCTCCACCCTAGTGACACCTCTGCTTATGAACAATATTATAGGGAGGTGGCAGAACAGTTTTGCAATGTTGCTGTAACTGGATGTATATATTGTGTGGAACTAAAGTGAGCAAAAGCATTTTTTTTCCTGGAGAACGGAGGAATCTTATTAAAAATGTATAGGCTATACATGATAAGAATCTTATTAAAAATGTATAGGTTATACATGATAAAAGGGTGAATTTACACTTTTGGACCATTTGTTAGGATTTTTGATGACCCCCCCCCCCCCACTTTGATTTTGAAAGCTCAGAGGTATGGCTGGATCCTTAGTCTACAGGGAAGATAATTGTTTGTGGTACTTACACATGTTGCTGCCCTTGAATGTGTGATTGTGCAGTAGGAAATAGGAGGACATCGCACTATATCCAGGACAGGAATTTTTGAGTTCTGAATGAAATAACTTGGATGGGAAGAACAGGAGGTGACTGCAGTGACCTCATATACACCGCACCACACCTCAGTGCTTCTGACTGCAAAATGACTTCTCCATCCCTCTTGTGCTGCAAGTCAGTGAAGAGTGCATGCACTCTTGGAACCTCATGCTCCAGGGTCCGTACTACAGGATGCTTCAGCTGTGGCAGTGTGTGGATGAAAAGACTGTGTCACTGTCTCATTTCTTCCTTGCCCCCCCCCCCCCCAACATGCTGGTTCTCCTCTTGTTAAGTCACTTGTTAAGTCACTTGTTAAGATCAGGTATAGACCTAAACAGTGCCAATCCCTTTTCTTTGCAGTTATAGTTTTGATGTACTGTTGTGAAACCACATCCATAAACCAGCAAGTGACTTTCTAGCGTACCCACTCTTTGCAGCTATCAGTCTGAAACTGTTCCTCTTTCATGTCTATGGACCCCTTGTCCAGCTGTTCTGTACTTTCTCAAAAGCCTCAGTTGAATCACATTCCTCACCAACTTTTGCAGCATATCCTAGGCATTCACTACCCATTCAAGGAATCACTACTTCCTTAAGTCTGAAGCTTCACTCTCTGTATTTTATGCCTTTAAATGTGCTACAGAATTTATTTAATTAATGTGTTGAAATCTATTTACAGGAAAAGCCCAACTGAGCAGTGCTCTTTTTTGTGCAGAATCCCAGGGAGAAAAGTACCATTATACAGACATTATGGACATCATTTGCATTGTTTCATCATTTACACTCACCTTCATTCATAAGCAATAGTTCCATTATTCACACATCCTTGACATCAGTTACATCATTTACAGTTTCAATTAAAAATAATTGCATGAGTTGTATATGAATACATTTTTTGTTTAATGTAGAGAGGTTTATGCAATGTTAGGTTTAGTTATAGAGAATTATTTGTCAGTGGAGCATAGAGGTGTTTCAGTAGTGTAAGGTTGAATGATGGCGTGAAGACATGGGTTATGCAGTAGTTTGAAGGTTGTAGTTGAGAGTACAATAGAGAATTATTTTGTTCGAGCCAGTTTAGTTGATTTAGAGAGAGGCAGTGATGTGACCTTATTGTTGGTTGGTTGTAAATTTGATTACTGTGCTGTAACATTGTTCTAATTTGGCTGATAGAAGCTGAGCTTGGTTAGTATAGGAGTGTCGTATAATAAGGTTGGGGGTGGAAAAGAAATGTCTTTTGTCAAGCAAAGATAGTCAAGTAGTGCTGGCCTGTAATAGAGGTAGCCTTATTTTTGGTGTCTTCTTTGCAGCTTGCTGAAGGTGGAGATCAAATTTCAGGTAGTTGTTTATAATCAGACCTAGTAGTTTGGTGTGAGATATTAGTTCTATATTGCTATTGTGGGATGACAGTATATTCAAAGTAGTTTTTTGGGAAGAGAGAAAGATGGGGTGAACAGCAGTAGTTTAGTCTGTTTGGATTCTGGATAAATTGAATTGTTGAGCCAAGCTTCTGTGGAAGAGAAGGAGTTCTGGGAGTGTTTGGAGCATGAGTAGTTCCTCAGCAGCACATATGAGAGTGGAGTCATTGGTGTATTGTACTATGGTGTCCTCTTTGGCTGCTGTGTTTAGATCATTAATAAATAAGTTAAACAGTGGTGGTCCTAGGATGGAGATATGTGGGAGTCCTACAGATACAGAAAGAAAAAAGAAGAAATCATCTTGCCAACCAACTTGGCTCAACAACTCAACTCCTCCCAAATCCAAAAAGAGTAAGCAACTACTGTTCTCCCCAAACTTTCTCTCATCCCAAAAAGCAACCTTTAATATACTGCTTGGGACCTATTAGTGAGATAACTAAGAAACCAGTTAAGTGAGGAGAGTGATAGCGCATAAGAAGAGATTTTAGGAGACTGATGATTGACTGTGTCTAATACCTTGGACAGAGCCAGAAATAGGGCTGATGGTAGAAGACCTACATTTTTATTGTGATTTTATTATATCTCTGAAAGAATTGCAGTGGTTGTACTGTGATAGTCTGAAACCATGCTGAGAAGGTCAAGAGGTTATGAGAGGTAGTGTATGTAGTACACTGAGAGTAAATACATCTTTCTCTCACCCATATCCAAAATATTGGAATGTCAGTCTGTACTTCATGAGCTCAGTTGATGAAGTGCCTTTATGGAGGGATATTGTACAGGATTTTTTCCGTAAGGTGGGGACATATTTTTCTTGGATATAAGGCTAACCTGCAGGGAGTTTCAGGTATGCAGATGGAAGTTGATCAGGGGCAGTGGATGTTGTCTTAAGGGTGCATGTGTATTTCTTAATTCTAGATGTTGGCACTGGAGTGACTGGGAAGTTCTGTTGTGGCTTAAGTGAGTTGGATTTGCAATAGTTTTGTTTTGTAGGAAGCTGGTTACTTTATAAAACGTGAGCTACACTGCAAAGCAATAGTATGGGAGTTACTGATTGAGGATGGGCTGGGTTGGGTTGATTTTCCACGAATGAGCAATGTGCTTATTGATTTTCAGAAGTTTGAATTCATGCCAGGAAAGAGCACTACAGATGCGATGTCTTCTCTGAGAGTGTTGATGGAGAAGTACAGAGAAGGTCAGAAGGAGTTGAGTTGTGTCTTTGTGGACTTAGAGAAAGCATATGACAGGGTGCGTGGAAAGGAGCTGTGGTGTTGTATGAGGAAGTCTGGAGTGTCAGAGAAGTATGGTAAGAGTGGTACAGGATAGGTACGAGGGTAGTGTGACAGCGGTGAGGTCTGCGGTGGGAGTGATGGATGCATTTAAGGTGGAGGTGGGATTACATCAAGGATCAGCTCTGAGCCCTGTCTTATTTGCAATGATGATGGACAGGTTGACAGACAAGATCAGACAGGAGTCCCCGTAGACTATGTTTGCAGATGACATTGTGATTTGTAGTGAGAGTAGGGAACAGCTGGAGGAGACCTTGGAGAGGTAGAGATATGCTCTAGAGAGAAGAGGAATGAAGGTCAGCAGGAGTAAGACAGAATATATGTGTGTGAATGAGAGGGAGGCTAGAGGAATGATGAAGATGCAGGGAATAGAGGTGGTGAAGATGGATGAGTTTAAATACTTGGGATCAACAGTTCAGAGTAATGGTGAGTACGGTAGAGAGGTGAAGAAGAGAGTACAGGCAGGATGGAGTGGGTGGAGAAGAGTGTCAGGAGTAATTTGTGACAGACTAGTACCAGTAAGAGTGAAAGGGCAGGTCTACAAAAAGGTAGTGAGACCAGCTATGTTATATGGGTTGGAGACAGTGGCAATGACAAAAAGGCAGGAGTCCGAGCTGGATGTGGCAGAGTTAAAGATGTTAAGATTTGCACTGGGTGTGACGAGGGTGGACAGGATTAGGAATAAGTATATTAGAGGGTCAGCCCAGTTTGGAAGGTTTGGAGACAAAGCCATAGAGACAAGATCACATTGGTTTGGACGTGTTGAGGAGGGATGCAGAGTATATTGGGAAAAAAATGCTTAGGATGAAGCTGCCAGGTAACAGGAAAAGGTGAAGGCCTAAGATAAGGTTTATGGATGTGTTGAGAGAGGATAGGCAGGAGGTTGGTGTGACAGAGCAAGATGCAGAGGACAGAAAGAAATGGAAACCTTTGATCCACTGAGGCGACCCCTAATGGGAGCAGCTGAAAGAAGAAGTCTGGATTGTTTAATGATGAATTGCACACAGTAATCCGGCTGTGGCTGACTGGCAGAGTGATACAACAGCTTCATTGTCAATGGATTTTGTTACCCTGGAAAATGTATCCCCATTATCTTCTAGCTTTGGATGCTGCTTTTTCTGTTGGGACCTGGTAATCTGTTTAGTGCTGCTTTCGCAACGTCTCTTCTCTTGTTCAGGCTACTTAAGTGGCACACCCAAACTATCCTGCACACAGTGGTTATGACCTATGCAGTTGGTATCTGTCTGAACTGAATCATAACTACTACCCATCTGAAGTCTCTAGATGCCTTCTTAGACTTGTATCTCTGTGAACCACTTTGGTCCTGTCATTGGCATTATCTATAAAAAAAAGGTAGATTCTGTTCTTTGTCTGTTACTTTGTACAAAAAAAATGGATTGAAAATCGCCAGGCCCATGGCCATTCCCTGCAGTGAACATCAGTAGTACTTATACCATCCTCTGAAAGTCCCTTTCACCACCATCCTTTGCATTCTCCCATTCAATCTCCTCCTCAACTTGCTAGTCTTCCTCCCACTGCCAGCCCTTCTGGCATACTTAGTAGCTTTGCATGTATGGGGTTGAGTCAGATATTTGCTAAAATTAGGGTATAGTACATCATCTGGGTTGTCTTTGCAGTTTCTTTGAAACTAGTCATCACAAAACTGAAATAGATTAATCAAGTAAAATATTTTGGCTATGAGCATGTGGTTACTTGTATCCCAAAGATGGCTGTCCTCCAGGAATGCTACCAGCCTCCTTTATAAGAATTGTTTTTATTACATCCTTGTAACTGTGGTAATGGGTATTAAATCTGTAAAGTGGATCATCTGTTAACTTTTCCAGTTATCTAGTATCCCATTGTTTGGGGTGTATGGGGTGCCAGGGAGATGTAGTACCTCTAATGGGTGAATATGTGCTCTTCAGAGTAGTTCATCCACCATGGTCCTCACCTGACACTCAGCTCTCACCTGTGGCTCCTCGTAGCTTTCTGCATGCAACACTGGCCACACCCCAGGCAACTGCTTTGACTGGCCGGCAAAACCAGGTGAGGGTAGCCGATGGGTTTGCAGCCCTCGGCAAGTCAGGACTTGTCTACCTACGCATGCAGACTGTGCGGAGGAAATCACCAGACTGATTTAGCGGGCAGGAAAGCGGACTCAGCAAAGTGATGTGGAGTGCAAATAGGGCACAGTGAGACACATTAGGACACTTTTGGCCATCCACTGCATCCCGACCCTTCTCCAGTCATCTTGACTATGTCCTGCCATTGGATCAAGATAGGCTGGTATGAGAGAGTGAGACTATCTGCACAACTCTCTCACTATAATCCAGTTCACACACAAGTCAAGACATCACCCCCTCCCCAAATCCTGTGGCAATGGGCAAATGAAGCAGCAGGTGGGAATACACTGGAAGCTGTCGCCACAACCTCACACACAGGCGGCCCAAGGCAATGGGTCACTCTCTACTGGACTGAAGCAGCAGTGGAGTTCGGCAGCCCCCTTGGTGTCTTAGCAGCCCTGTTTAGGATCGCTGTGCTCACCTCCATGGTCTGAGGAAGGGGCTAGAAAAGGTACCCTAAACATAGCCTACTTCATCCTACCCCAGGCCTGCTTGCCTCGACAGATGGGGATCCCAACCATGTGGTCGAATCACAAATAAAAAATTGGTGACTTCGCTCACCATTGGCACATGGAATGTGCACACACACACTCATGGATAGAAAGAAGTGCAACAAACCAGAGTGAAGACCACCACGATGATGTAGAAAACTTTTTATTCGAACAAAAACACAGGGATGAGCGCTTTCGCGTACACACTGTACGCTTCTTCAGATCTACTAATTCTATGAAATCATCATCCTTATATACAAATACATTACTCTAGTTGATGAAATCAATTATCTAAATAACAGTAATCATCCAATTAATGAATTTAAATTGGTACAAACCAAGATCAACAGGCTGACAATCTCAATAAAAACTTCTAGCTAAGAAAGCCTATGCAAGCTGATGACAAGTTTTCACTAACTAGAATCGGAATAAAACAATTTTATTATATTAATTCACTGTTTGATCATAAATTGGTTCAGGAAACAGTATATACTACTGGTTATGTAAGGAAACAAAAAACGTCAAATGGACTGAAGTAAATATGTACTATTTAAAACTCATGTATTTTATGTTATTAAGCATCTATATGTAATCACATTTCTCATATATTTACAGAATAAAATGAAATATATATGTGGATATCTGATCTTGATTAAGTTATGGTAAAATGTATGTGTGCAAGTATATTAATGTACATATAAATGAATCATAACAATATAAATAAATGTATAGGACATATTCTTTCTAAAATATCAGTATATAAAAATATACATATATATATATACCCTTATGTATATGTACTTATTTTAAACCTTAAATTATGAAATGTATTGTATGTATGTGTATATATTAAGGTTTGTAACTAAGCTGACCTCAAAACTAGATGCATCTAGAAATCAGGCATATATATATATATATATATATATATATATATATGTACATGAAATTAAAATCATCAAATGTATATAAAAAAGTTAAATACTTCATATATAAATATAAAATCTAATATATGAAAAAAGGGAAACAAGAAAGAAGAGAATACATAAAACTCTTGAGACCATAAAGTGGATGGAATTAAGAGGGCATAAACTTAATTTACATAATAGAGAGTAGTGCAATATGTGTGGTAATAATAGACAATATTCATAATATAAAATGTTAATTAATCTTAAAATCTATATATCTTAAACATGATTAAATTCATTAGAGTTAAACACATGTATAAAGAATCTGTGAAAATTTATAAAAAAGAACCTATAAAAAATATATAAATATATATATATATATATATATATATATATATATATGTAAATATGGATTCCATGTAGAATGACGTGTAACAATTTAAAATCTATGATATTATAATTTACCTAATTAATTCAAATTAATTCAAATTCATAAAATACTATCTTTTAATATAATACCAAATACCAATATACCAAAAATAGGAAAGGTGGAATTATTTCAGACTCCTTCCTTTTAATGTGGATCTAACACTGATATATTGATTTAGTCCAGGTGGATGGTGTGCTTTAAGGCATATTATCCAACCTAGTTCAATGTTCTCTAGTTCATTAAAAGTGTCTCCTTGTAGTATTCTAAATTTAAATATATGTCCTGGATTGCTATTAATACGCTTAGCTAGGGCATTCTTCTGGTCATTTTTCTTTATATCATATAAATGATTATAGATTCTTTCTTTTAATAACCTTGTCGTCATACCTATATAGAATGCCTTGCAATTTTGGCAATCTGCTAGGTATACTAAATTGCAACTATCACAATTAGATAAAAAGCTAGGTTTAAAAACAAAATTCATCGAAGGATGTATAAATTGTTGTACTCTTGTGATACAAACACATGTATTGCAAGCATTACATGGGTATGTCCCTAGTTTGTTAGGTGGAACCTTCATAGTAATATCTTTCCTTTTATCATTACTCTTTTCTATACATAGCAGTCTCTTAAGATTTTTACTATTGGTGTATATAAAAACTGGTCTTTCTCCAACTAATTTCTTAATCTCTGTGTCTGTTAAAAGTATATGCCAATTATTATTTATAATTCTAGTAATGTGTTTATTGTCACTAGTGAATCTGGTTTTAAAATTCACCACTTGTCTCCTAGGTATATAAGTGCCCTGTGTTATATGAATCCCATCTCTAATATTATCTAAAGCTTCTGATGACTGGAGAGATTGTTTCACAGAATGTATCAAATTTGGATCATAACCTCTCTCTCTAAACATCTGTTCTAACATATGAATTTGTGTAGATAGATCTTCAGTATCTTTACATAGTTTATTAATCCTAATAAACTGACTTTTTACAATATTAACACATGCCTGGGATGCATACTGTTATATTCCAATAATGTATTTTTCCAACAAGGTTTCCTATAAATGGAAGTATGTAAAAAGCCCCCTTCATCTTTCCTAATAGCAATATCTAAAGAATCTATTTTAATAAAAGAATGTTCAACAGTAAACCTAAAAAAGGAAGTAGTTGATTCTAGATATTCTACTAGGGCTGTAAATTCATCTATTGTGCCCTTCCAAATAATAAGGACATCGTCCACAAAATGTTTATACAACAACATCTTTTGGAAACCTATATTGTTAAACAGATGCATACATTCCCAATAGTAAACAACTAAGTTTGCGTAGGTATTTGCACAGGGAGTGCCCATGGCTACTCCCCATTGTTGCAAAAATAAATCATTATCATACATAAAAACATTATTTAGTATTAGGTCTAACAAAGCATTAAGCAAGATCTGGTCATTATTACTAAACATATTGCTGTCTTTAATAAGACACCTAATAGCTTCAGTACCATAGCTGTTTGGTATAGATGTGAAAAGGTTCTTCACATCCATAGTTACTAAGAGACAATCAGTAGGAATACCTTGATTAAAAGCTTCTAGATCTTCTAAAAGTTGGTAAGTGTCTCTTAGTATGGAAGGAATATTGTTAACCATAGGTCTTAGTTTCTTTTCAATATAAGCTGACATAGTTTCTGTAATCCACCCATTTCCAACAACTATGGGACGTAAGGGAGGTGGTATGTTTTTATGCACTTTGGGCAAACCCTTTATGTATGGAATTCTAGGCTGCTCCACCAAGAAATATAAATATAAGTCATGATCGATCTGTCTACACATTAAGAAGTCATATAGCTCTTGGTGTACTTCATAGATCAATTTCACTAAGTCAGAGTGTTCTATTTTAGTGTATGTGTCTGTATCATTCAGCATACTTTGCATACTATTATTATATGTTGAGGTATCTATTAGAACTATACCACCTCCCTTGTCAGCAGGTTTTACAATAGTATGACAATCACATTGTAAAGAATATATTATTTCCCATTATTTATGTGAAATATTAGTGTATAACTCTTTTGTTCTAGAGTTATTAAAATAGCAGCAGAAATCATTTTCACAGGCTCTCATAAAGCATTCCACTACCGGTGGTAATGTCAGCATAAAAATACTTTTCCTTTTAAAAACAGTGCAAGTTTCTATATCAGTTTCAGAGGGTTTGTTTTTAACAAAGAAATGTTTCAGTGCAATATCACATGTAAAAAGTCTCAGGTCAATTAAAATTTCACTTATATTACTAACCTGAGCCGGTATGAATGAGAGCCCCGTATTTAACAATGTATTTTCAGTTTCTGTAAGAGTATGTTTAGATAAATTGAAAACCAAGCTAGTTTCAATTCAATTCTCATTCAATTTCTGTTTCTGTAATTCGGTTGTTCGCCTGAGAACTTCCTTTTTGTTCTCCCTCGACTGCTGGATCTGCTCTGAGGTGTCTTTTGAAATTTTATCAGTAGTGGTAAAAAAACCCTCAAGGTTTCCTTGTTTTACTTTAGGTTTTGCACCTAGCGTACTAGGATTCTGTCTTTCCAACGCTTGCTGGTTTGGAGGGGGAGTGTCTCTGATGTCATGAGCCACAGTGCTTGTAGTTGTTGAGTATGACGCCGATGCATCATTTGTAGGGGTTGGATCTCTTAAAAGGGAAATATCTTGTTGTGAATGTGAAACACTCTCTTCATTAACGATGGTAAACTGTTCTTGTATGCTATTGTTAATATTTGTCGGTTGCATTCTAGTATCACAATACCTAGGCCAAGCAAACACCTGACCATTGTGGAAGTCCATGTGATCCCTTTGAAGTTTTCGTGTTTTTACTTGTTGTAATTTTTCACTATAGGCAAATACTTGATTATATATATTGTCCAATCTCTGGAGGAATGTTTCCCCTTTAAATTTCGATGAAATTTCTTTAGACAAAGTATCGGCTTTTAAGGTGAGTTCTTTCTCAATAGGAAGAAAATAGTCAATGAGTAGCTTTATGTAGTTAAACCCTAGATCCAGGTTTAACTGCTGCCATCTTCTTAAGAGTTCCGGATGGCTTTCGCCATAAGTTGGCATACATAGAACTCTCATACCCCTGGGTATTACTTTAAAATGTAAGCAGGCTTCTAAGTGTCGTCTTTGCCAAATAAGCCTGTAAAGTCTATATAATACATTTTCAAGTTTTTTAGACACAGCATTGAATTCTCTTTGAATGTCTATATTCCCTTTATCTAGATTGGTGATTGACGATGTAAATTCCATGTTCAATAAGGGGTTGTCTTTCGACTCAGTTAAGGCATTCCATTTCCTTACCACAACTTATTTGTCAGGCACATAATCTAATTCAACTGTAGTAGCATCCATCGTGTGTAGGCAACCGAGCGTAAAAAGAAGAGGCAAAGGCAAAATACACAACCTCGGCTGGCTCCCAAAGGTCTCCTCCACAAAAATAGAAATGAAGTGCAACAAACCAGAGTGAAGACCACCACGATGATGTAGAAAACTTCTTTTATTCGAACAAAAACACAGGGATGAGCACTTTCGCGTACACACTGTACGCTTCTTCAGATCTACTAATTCTATGAAACCATCATCCTTATATACAAATACATTACTCTAGTTGATGAAATCAATTATCTAAATAACAGTAATCATCCAATTAATGAATTTAAATTGGTACAAACCAAGATCAACAGGCTGACAATCTCAATAAAAACTTCTAGCTAAGAAAGCCTATGCAAGCTGATGACAAGTTTTCACTAACTAGAATCGGAATAAAACAATTTTATTATATTAATTCACTGTTTGATCATAAATTGGTTTAGGAAACAGTATATACTACTAGTTATGTAAGGAAACAAAAAACGTCAAACGGACTGAAGTAAATATGTACTATTTAAAACTCATGTATTTTATGTTATTAAGCATCTATATGTAATCACATTTCTCATCATATATTTACAGAATAAAATGAAATATATATGTGGATATCTGATCTTGATTAGGTTATGGTAAAATGTATGTGTGTAAGTATATTATTGTACATATAAATGAATCATAACAATATAAATAAATGTATAGGACATATTCTTTCTAAAATATCAGTATATAAAAAATATAAAAATATACATATATATACCCTTATGTATATGTACTTATTTTAAACCTTAAATTATGAAATTTATTGTATGTATGTGTCTATATTAAGGTTTGTAACTAAGCTGACCTCAAAACTAGATGCATCTAGAAATCAGGCATATATATATATATATATATATATATATATATATATGTACATGAAATTAAAATCATCAAATGTATATAAAAAAGTTAAATACTTCATATATAAATATAAAATCTAATATATGAAAAAAGGGAAACAAGAAAGAAGAGAATACATAAAACTCTTGAGACCATAAAGTGGATGGAATTAAGAGGGCATAAACTTAATTTACATAATATAGAGTATTGCAATGTGTGTGGTAATAATAGACAATATTCATAATATAAAATGTTAATTAATCTTAAAATCTATATATCTTAAACATGATTAAATTCATTAGAGTTAAACACATGTATAAAGAATCTGTAAAAATTTATAAAAAAGAACCTATAAAAATATATAAATATATATATATATATATATATATATATATATATATATATATATATGGATTCCATGTAGAATGATGTGTAACCATTGCTGTGCTCACCTCCATGGTCTGAGGAAGGGGCTAGAAAAGGTACCCTAAACATAGCCTACTTCATCCTACCCCAGGCCTGCTTGCCTCGACAGATGGGGATCCCAACCATGTGGTCGAATCACAAATAAAAAATTGGTGACTTCGCTCACCATTGGCACATGGAATGTGCACACACACAACACTCATGGATAGCTCCAAAGCAGACAGACCTGAGAGACGGACAGCACTTATCGCAAGAGAATTCAGCAGGTGCAACATCCAGATAGCAGCCCTCAGTGACACCAGGTTCGCAGAGGAAGGCCAGCTGGTAGAAGTTAAAGCAGGTTATACTTTCTTTTGGAGTGGCCGCAGCAGCGATGAACATCGTGAAGCAGGAGTGGATGAGATCTAATCTGATTAGCAAATAAGCCAGCCTCCCTAAAGGATTCAATGACCAACTCGTGTCTCTGTGGCTCCCACTTAAAGGAAAGTGCCATGCCACCTTCATTGGTGTATATGCCCCCACCATGACAAATCCAAAGGAAAAGTTTCATGAAGACTTGGAGCCCCTCATACCGTCTGTTCCCAAGGTGGATAAGCTCATCATCTTAGGTGATTTCAATGCCAGAGTTGGTTCAGACTACCAGACGTAGGAGGGTGTCATTGGGAGGAATGGAGTCGGCCAAAATAACAGCAATGGTCATCTACTTCTAAAGACCTGTGCATCTCATGACCTATTGATCACAAACACAGTCTTCCACCTACCCAACCGTAACAAGATGTCTTGGATGCATCCACGCACCAAGCACTGGCATCTCATTGATTGTTATAGTAAAGAGAAGGGACAGGCAGGATGTTAGAGTGACTAAGGCCATGTGTGGCACAGACTGCCGGACACACCACAGACTTATCCTTTCAAAACTCAACATGCACATTCAACCTAGGCTGCAACTGCAGGGGAAAAATACCAGTAGGTGCCTGAATGTCAGCAAGTTAGAACAGCACTCTGTATGCCAGAACCTCAGAGAGGACCTCAACAGTAAGCTTGACCAACTCAGCTTTGGCACCAACAGTGCAGAAGAGAACTGGGCAGCCTTTAGGGATGTGGTCTACAACACTACTCTCTCTTATTTGGACCTGAACACACGCTAACACCAGGACTGGTTTGATGATCATGATGAAGACATTTAGAAGCTGCTGGATAAAAAGTGTGAAGGCTTCAAATCCCTCCAGCAAAACAGTACATCCGTCTTCAAGAAAGCAGCCTACAAACTCCATCAAAAGCAAGGTACAAGCAAAGCTCAGAGAGATGCAAGACTCCTGGCTTAGCAGAAAGGCAGATGAGATCCCAGAAGTACACCAATAGCAACAACTCAAAATGTTTCTATGATGCCTTGAAGACCATCTACGGGCCACAGTCCTCTGGAACATCACCACTGCTCAGTGTCGACAGGTCCACCCTGCTTACTCACAAGAAAGCCATCCTGGAAAGATGGGTTGAGCACTTCAACAATGTCCTTGAATAGTCCTTCCTCTATCAATACCAAAGTCATTGACCGCATGCCACAAGTCACCATTAACACCTCCCTGGCAGAACATTCAAAGGAATCGGAGGTTAAGGAAGCAATTAAGCTTCTCTCCAATAGTAAAGCACCAGGCTCTGACTCCATTCCTGCTGAAATCTACAAGACAGGGGGACCAGTCTTGTTACAGAAGCTCACCGAGCTCTTCCAGACCATGTGGCAACAGGAAGTTATCCCTCAGGAGCTAAAGGATGCCTCCATCATCTGTCTCTATAAGAGAAGGGAAAATGGGCAGTCTTATGACAACCACAGAGGAATCTCTCTCATGGTCATTGCCGGCAAAATCCTTGCCCAGAGTCGTCCTCAACCGTCTCATTTAACACATGGGAGATGGACACCTGCCAGAGAGTCAGTGCGGCTTTAGAGAGGGCCGAGGGGCACTGGACATATTTGCAGCATGTCAAATTCAGGAAAAGTGCCAGGAACAAAACAGGAACCTTTACACAGCATTCATGGAGCTGACTAAAGCCTTTGACACAGTCTGTTGTGAAGGGCTATGGCGAATCATGGAGAAGTTTGGCTGCCCAGACAAATTCATCAGTATGGTGCACCAGTTCCATGATGGCATGCTTCCTCGAGTACTGGATGATGGAGACTCCTCTGATGCCTTCCCTGTCACCAAGAGAGTCAAGCAAGGCTGTGTATTATTTGCACCCATGCTGTTCAACATGATATTCTCTGCCATGCTGGCAGATGGCTTCAGCAATGATGAAGAAACCAGCATCAAGATTAGATACAGGACTGATGGCAGGCTGTTCAACCTGCAGAGGCTACAGGCCAAGACCAAGGTTGAAGAGGACTTTGTTCACAATTTCCTGTTTGCAGATGACTGCGCACTCAATGCTGCCACAGAGGCCCAGATGAGCAGAGTAAGAACTGCTTTTCCACTGCCTCCAGGAACTTCAGCCTCACAATTAATACCAAGAAGACTGAGGTTTTGCATTAGCCTGCACCACAGAAGATGTATGCAGACCCAACTGTCACCACAGGTGGTGAGATCTTGAAGGCTGTTGACAAGTTTACATACCTCGGCAGCACACACACCAGATTTGTGAACATTGACGATGAGGTAGACACACATCGCCAAGGCAACCTCCACATTTGGACGGTTGCAGGAGTTAGTGTGGGAGAGGAGAGGCATCAAAGTGTCCACAAAGCTGAAGGTGTACAAAGCAGTCATATTGCCCACACTACTGTATGCCTGTGTGACATGGAGTATGTATGAGCGTCATGCCAAAAAGCTGAATCACTTCCATATGAACTGCTTAAGAAGTCTTCTGAAAATTACCTGGCAGGGCAAAGTTCCAGACACAGTTGTCCTCCCTCAAACTGGACTGCCAAGTATTTGCACCCTGCTAAGGAGAGCCCAAGTCAGGTGGGCAGGCCACCATGTACGTATGCCAGACACGGGCCTCCCAAGAGACAGTTTTATGGTGAACTTGCAGGAGGCAAATGCACACAAGGTGGGCAGAAAAAGCGCTTTAAGGGCACACTGAACATCTCTCTGAAGAACTTTGGCATTGACCCAGACTCCGGGGAAACCCTAGTGCAAGACCGCCCCACCTGGCAAAGCTGTATCAGCAAAGGTGCTACCTCCTATGAGCAGAGCAGGACCACAGAGGCACAGAGGAAGCATGAACTGTGTAAATCCGCAGCCAACTCATTGCCAACCAGCTCAAATGACCACTTGTGCCCAACATGCGGCAGAGCTTTCCAAGCCTGCATCGGACTGATCAGCCATAGACGGACACACTGTACTCAGTCAAACTCCTTGACATGATGTCTTTGGTCATCGTCGACAACCACGGATGAACATCAATCTCATTGTATGGCTAGTGGTCTGCCTAATGCCTGTAAGAGGGGCGTTACCAGGATTAGAAGTGAGATTCCTGAAGATTTTGTGACAGCCCCTCTGGTTCTAGAGCACTGTCCTATCTTAACCGGGGTAGTTTTATTTCACTAACATTACTAATTTCATCTGTCCATTATTTTCTACTTTGTGTCAGATAAATGCAGTTTTTCTCTGCTGCTTCATAAAAACAGCTACAAAAGGTTTTATTTAGGATTTTAATCTGTTGTTTCATAATTGGGTATGTCCCCACCCCACTGCCATAATCAGGCTGATCAGACTTAATATTTTTTTTTGTTATACAAGTAAAGAATCTTTTATTCCTTTGCCTTAGCTCTGCTGCAGTTGTCGCTAATCTCACTTGTTGCCTTTTTTATAACTCTAGCCTACAGCCTTCATTCAGTTTATTCCTCTTGCTTCCATCTTTTGCACATATTTCTTCTTCCCTTACAGCTTCTTTAAGTTCTGTAGGTGACGGTGGTTTTCTGTTAATCACTGGACTAATTTTTCTTAATGTTTTTCCCTTCATCATTAATGTTATTGCTGAGCCTTACGTGCAGTGTGAGCACCTCAGCACCAATTACCAATTCTCCAGTGTGCCTTCCACCATTTCCCCCCTTATTTTTATAATCTGCTGTACTGTAGTCCCATACTTCTGCTTTCCATACTGAAACACACACCGGCATGGTCACTGTCTTGGGTAACTTTACTTCTATATCCTTCACTCCCTCTTATTTGGATAGTACTGTATCAAGTATAGCCTGTTGTTACCAATATAAAGGTCACACAACAAATCCTTCCTGATTAAGGGCTTCTTTTTTTTCCTTAACACCTCAGTGCTGCAGTAGCAGTGTCCTTTAAAACCACAAAGCACTTTTATTGAATTATCACTTGCGACACAGGCAAACTTACATTTATATAAAAGTAATCAAACCATATTAACAAGTTCACATTTACAAACATGTGTCTCACATGTTGTTCTAGATACAGTCCAACATTACATAAATTGTTCAGTTCTTGCATCTATTAAACCTTATTCGTCCTCCAAAACATTTTTCTGCATGTATTATTCCCACAATTACCATTTTTCTAGGTAATTTACTCCTACCCTTTTCTCAAGATCCAATTTCTTGTTCTTTCATCTCTGTTAAAATATTCACTACTTCAAGTATGGTTGGTTTAGAATCTGATTTCCATTTTCTAGTAATTGCTATTTTGGCAGCCACCAAAATTAAAATTTAACAAGGCCTTGCAATGTCTAGGCAATTCAGATCTTGTATCCCAGCTTAAAAAAATCCTTAGTTACACTTATATGCTTGCCCAGTATTCCAGGCAGAGCAATCTACAGGGAATTTTTAAAGTCTGCAAACTCATTAACATATGTTCCCAGTGACCTGTTTCTTCTTTACACTTCCAGCATTTGCTGTCTACCTGAGAAAAAAATATTTGAGTCTGCTTTGGGTATTAATCTACCTATGCAAACACTTCCAGGCAAAAATCCTACATCTTCTAGACTTTGCATATTTGTGAGCCATACGTATGTCCTCCCATTGTTTCTTTGTGAATTGTTCATCCCAGTCTTTTCTGATGACCTCTGATTGATAGCTGTTGTTATTGTGCAATATTTTATATGCTCTACTAATTATCAGTTTTTTAACAGCAGTTTCTGTTTTAGTCAATTAAAAATTCAACCAGTGCAGGCGTTTCACTAAGGATTCCACTATCCCTTTCTCTTTGCCTACACTCTGATATCAATCCCTAACTACTCAGTTGGTCCTTCAGGGACAGAAAAGACTTCCTTCAGTTTCAAGAAGTTGCTGTGAAACAACCTCTTACTGCTGTCATGGCCTTACCATATGAGCTCAAACTTTGAGACAGGGTCTTCTTTCTTTTCAGTTAGGCATGGCATACTTACAAGGCTAGGCATAAGGACCATCTTAGAAAAGATTAATCTTGCCTGTAGGTTGGTGCCAAATTGTCATTCCATGAAGAAGCAAAATGGATCTAAAAAAAGTAGGACCATGAGAGGATAACTCGAAGTGAAGACCATAGCTACCATAATCTCGAACAACCCCAGCAAGGCCATGACTTCCCATACCTAGTCCTTGAGAGAAGTGACAATACCATAATAAGAAATAATCATCACCCCCTTCTTCCCATCATTTACATGGAGTCGGGGCATTGCATCAACTATCGCCATCTGTCTCAGGTCAATGACACACTCCTGCCTTCTTCGACAGTCGTGCCAGACTGTTGCAGGTTTTCCCCTGATAGAATCCATATATCTGTTTGCTAGAAACCCTCATTTCCTCTTGTCTTCTTTCTTGTCTCTCCCAAGTCATCTTCACCAGATTGTCTTCTGCTTTCCTGCACGTTTCTGAACCACCATAATATGTACTCTTTGACCTTGTCTGCAATTGCAACTGCTTGGACTTCTTCTCTGATATTCACATTTCTGTCTGAGATAAGTGGTAGGATGCAAAATGTGGAACAATCACCTATGGCTTTTTCAACTGCTCTGCCTTTACTGTCCACATTTCAGTGCTAGACAGTAGTAGTGGTCGCACCAGTATTTTGTACACCTCACTTTTCAACTTCTGTGCCATTCTTCTGTCACACACTACTCCTGACCCTCTGTACTGGGTGGCTGCAAGCCCCTCTGATTCTAGCTTTGATCTCCTCAAACGTCCCTTCTTCTCAGCCACCCCTCCCAGATACTTTAAGCTGTTAGCCTGTTCCACTATTTTCATCATCTGCCTCAATGTTCAACTTCTTCTGAGTTCCTCATTTTCTGTCACTATAACTGTATTAGCACATGGGATGAATAGATGTCAGTCTTGCATTCCGTTCCCCTATCATTTTTTGAAGTTCTTGTTCAAAATCTGTCTGCACTGCGGCATCATCTACATCTATCCCCTCCAACCTGTTTGCTAGTGGAAGGGGATCTTTGTGCCCCTATTTGCCAGTGTGTGCGCCACCATATAGCCCAGCAGCCTTGGGGTCAGTAAGCTATTGGCCAGCCAGTTGTCCAGTATCAGAAGCTCTTCATTGTCATATTCTTTCTCGAAGTCATGGAATGTCCATTTTGGGCTCGCTGTTCATCATTAATTTCTTCTCAACTACCTGTCTCACTGCAAACACTGGATTGGTTATACTGGCTTCTGATCTGTATCCAAACTTCTCATTACCCATCTTACTTTCTACTACTCTACATATTCATTTGTCAGTCACAGTTTCCAGAAGTTTTATGTAGTGTTGCAGGAGTTGATAACACTATAATGCTTATTTTCCGGTCATGTGGGATGTACTCTTCTCTCAATTCTGCTAAGAACACATTTTGAAGCCATTTATCCTCTAACACACACACCATCTTGAGCATATCTGTCATGACCTCATTTGAGCTGGCTGCTTTCCCTGACTTATTGTTCTTAGTGTTTTTCTTCTTTCACTGTAAGCCATATGAGGGCAGTATAGTTTCTGTGATTTTTTTCTCCATTTAGAAGCTACTGCAAGTACTCCTTCCTTGATGTCATGTGGGCTGGTGATGAGCAGGTTGTTGCTGGCATCCCCTATGAAGGGTGCCTGATCACAATTGCCTTTATATTTCTGTCTTTGCCTAGCAACCTTATAGTTTTTGTGCTATCTAGAGTCACTTTTTAGTAGCTGGAAGAGTGCCTCTGATTCCTTGTTCTTTGCTAATGCAACTGCTCTCCTAGCCTCTTTATTGAACCAGTATTCCTTCTTAGCCTGATCTGTTTTCTATCTCTGACTTTTTTCCTGGATTCCTCTTTCTTTTGGTGACTTCCTGGACTTCTGAACTCCACCACCAGCTTTCCTTATGCACCTTATTTCCATACTTGGCTTTACACATGCTGTTTTGAGGTATTACCAGTCTTCATCTCCACCTATTTCCTTCTCTTCCTGAAGTGCTGGAATCCTGAGTATTTCCTTGAACTCTTGTAGTTTCACTCCAGTCACTATCCAGTTCTTCAGTTTAGTCTGTATTGACTTTAAAGATTCTCTGACTACTACTTGCAGCAGATTGTGGCAACCAGTAGTTTATGCTGTGGGGCAACTGTTTTACTGGGAATGACTTTACAATCACTGATTATACCCCAATACCATTTCCTTACTAGGAGGAAGTCTGCCTGAGTTGCATGTTGGCCACTCTAGCATGCGATTTTGTAATTTGTCTCTGTCTTGCTGAACCATGTGTTGGTCACCATCAAGCAATTTGACAGAAGTCTAGACTGGCCTCTTTATTCCTCTTCCCCCCACCCATGTGGACACAGACTGTCCTCACAGCCTCTTCTGTCTGTCCTGATGTGTGTGTTCAGGTCACCTATTATCAGCAACAACTCCTGTTGTCTTGCTTTATCTAGTAGATCCTGCAACTGCTTTTTCCTTCCTACCACAACCCTGCTGTGCCAACTGAGATCATGAATAGTTCCTTACCCTTACACTGGAGTCTGACTGCCATGAGTCTGTCACTAATTATACGTCATGGTCTTCTGAAGCCTCTCACTCTTCACAATTCCTACACCTTTTCTAGACTGTCCTCCCCACTGAGTAACAGACTGGTGATACCAAGCCAAGTGGCTTTGCAAGCACCACATTTAAAATCTTCTCTCTTGGATATGGAGGATCTCCAGCCCCCTCCTTTCGATCATGGTCTTTACTTCCAGGCTGCATCTTCTCAATAAACCTATATTGTTAGGCATGTTGATTGGTTTCAAGTCCAGCTTTCTCTCAACAAAGCCATTCAAGGTAAAATCAAGCTGGACAACAGGCTAGCCAGTAGCTTATTGACCCAGGGCTGCTGGGCTATATGGCAGGCATGCACACTGGCCAATAGGGGCACATAGACCCCCTCCCACCATTAGCATAGATCCCTGGTGCAGGTCAGAGTAAGCTAGATCCATGACCTACTTATCACCAGCAAATCCCCATGCCCATTTTTAGTGATATTATTCAATGTGACCCTATTACCTGGAGTTAATTCTTTATTCTAATCTAATTCTTACACTATCGAATGGCTAGCCCTGACATGGTACAAAGTCTCCTATCTACTGTTTATGAGGGCACTGCACACTACAGTTGATGCCCAAAGCAATTGGTCTAAACTATTCTGGCATCATATGGTCTGTGTTGCTGCTGTCCACAACTCCATTACTTGGTGAGTTGAGGTAGAAATATCCAGCATGCTTTTGGGAAGTGGGGGAAAAAACCCACAAAGGTAGAACATCGAAACTCCACACATGCATTGGCTGTAGGTCAGGATCGAACCATGTGCCAACTGAATCTAGTCTAGATTACTAAACAGTGGAAAACAGATTGCTGAGAACAATCCAGAAGTGGAGAAAGAAGAATGGATTGGACAGAATAAAAGAATAATATAGAATAAAAAGAAATAAGTGGATGACATATATCGGTCTATTAAGAATACTATAGAAATATTATGGAAGGGAATAAGTACAAGTAGAACATTCAAAACTTGAGGTATCGTGGTAAGAACATATGAATAAAGGACTACACTAAAGAAGGGAGAAATACAGCAGGAGCCAGTAGTGTATGAAAAGATAGACAAAAGGTTTCCAAAAGAATCCTTCAGGGGAAACATGTATAGAATAATGAGAAATGAATGTAATGGGATGTCTAGATGATTGTTACTGTTGAAGTGACACTCAGACCCCATGTGCAAAAATGGAAAAAGGGGTTAAGGATGGATAGAGGTAATGCGACATAATTGATATTCCCTGTATATATGCCTGGCTCTTGGCTGGATTTCTGTCAGTAAAAGACTAATGTAATCTGAAAGAACCATCCACCAATGGGTTAGAGTGCACCATGCATGCGAATTGCACTGTGCACTTGAAATGAGTGTGAGTATATATATATATATATATATATATATATATATATATATATATATATATATATGTAGATTTTTTTATACACACACATGGTTGGAAAGTTCCATTCACTTTGGGATTCTTCAATAACTCACAGTTGTAGCATTTTCTTAATGTTTTGTTTTTCTTTGGGACGCTGATGTCCTGTACAGTTTTAGGTTTATCTTGTCAATTGGCACTGTATTTAAACTTGCTCTACCAAGTAGCTCAGAGAAAAAAAAGAATCTCCAAAGACTCCTTTTTCTTGCTTCTTGGATTCAGATAATGTTTCATCTACCTGAACAGTAGAGGAATTCCCTGACACCCTAATTTTGGTATGTGTGTCAGCTTCCAGACTGACTACTGAAGTTAAACTTTCCTCCATGGTGTTATCATGTTAGTGATATATCTGCTGTGATTTTCTCTTTCCAGTTTATTTTACTTCGTAGTTCAAATCATTTAGTTTCTCTTCCAACTTAAAGGGTCCTTGCAATTTCATGACAAACTTATTTTTGCCAGGGAGAACTAGTACTTTGTCCCATGTTTTACTTTCTCCAAGTCTGGCATTCCTATAGACTTTGCATTGCATCTAATGCATTTTGCTTATGTTCCTTAATGATCAGCATAACACCTTGTAACTGATTTATTTCATTTGTTAACCAGGATGGTCCAACTGGGTTGACAGGCTGTCCCTTTTCAGTCGAGGCCCAGTGAGAAAAGCTTTACAATAAAATGAGTAAGCAGCAAAACAGTAGTTAATACATTTTTGGACAATGTGTTAAGTCATAGTTTGATAAATATTTTCTACACTTGATATGGTAGTAGTACACAATAGAATAAAAATGTCATGCTGTGCTAAATTTGAGAAGAAAATGAAAACAAATTTATGATTGACATGTAATGCTATTTGTTACAAAGCTTTATAGCAGAAAAATAAATTTATAGTAGGAGGTTCTTCGAAGTACAAACAGCAGTAGACAAGATGGTGATTTTCCAAAAGCAGAAAATGTAGCCAAACCAAATAAAAAATCCAAGCCAGGAAGCAGAGCAGCCAACGATGTTAATAAATATCGAATCCTTTATTTCAGCTAGACAGAACCATCAAAAACACAAGCGCTTTCGCTCAGAAAATTCTGAGCTTTTTCAAGTGATGACATTGTGCTTAAACAAGTAGTTTTTATACTTTAACAGACTTTCCATTAATTGGAAAACAATGCTGTTAGTTAATGGCTTAAAGTGAACCTACTCTCTCTAATTCATTAATTCAAGTGTAGGACAACATAAAATGCAATTACTTTTAAAAATAATAAATACAACCACATCGCATATACCAGGTAACCGTTGTCATAATAAACCTGGGCCAATTTAAAATAAAATTCACACTATGAGCATATTTAGTAATCCAAATATGCACAATAATTTATTCTAAAATGTTAAAGTACTGTAGACATCAATCCAGTGAAAAATAAATTGTTTAAAACAGTAACTTCCCTCTTAAAATTCAATATTTATAACCATGTAACTTGTAGTTGTACCAAAACACCAGTTGTTCTGTCTGGTTTTAATATTAAAGGATTTGATTTTTTTTTTTCCATAATAATTTTTTATTGAAATATATTTTCCAAAAACATTACAAAAATACAATAAACATCACACACATAATACACTATAACTACTACAAACCATTTATACAATATCTACATAAAATGCTTCCTATATTTAATATATTCCTAAAATCAGTATCATGCTAATATAATATTGAAGACCTTTTCCCATATTTTCGGGTTATTAATATTTTTGTTTGTTTCAGAAGTAATTTATGTGCTAGTATATGTTTTATAGCCACAAGCTTAAAATTATTCCATGATGTCTTATGTGGTTCTAGCCAATTTGTGGCTATATAGAGTTTCATCAGCAAAAAAATATTCATACAAATAATAGTTTGCGATCTGGAAAGCTCTCTTGGAGGAATGTGTAGAATCATAAATTCCCATAACAGTGTAGAACTTTGATAACCCATCTTTTTCGGTTGTACTTTAAGAGAGTTCCAAAGTTTATATACGCATTTACAACTCCAGAACATATGAAGAAGATCCGCTGTTTGATCTGCACAGTGTGGACAAATTGGAGAATTCCTAGGGTTAAATTTATGTAACCTAAGATGCGTGTAATATGCATTGTTCCAAATCATCAATTGCGTGTACATCAGTTTTTGAAAATAAACTGATTTCCTAGTTATATCAATTGCTTTTAATATCTGATTGTCTGTTACTGTTACTTTGTTTACCCAATACTCTGAAAGCAAAATTTTGTCCTGAAATTTCAAATCCTTAATTAATTTGTATGCAGTTGCTATAAATTTAGTGTCTTGTTGGATAGCTTGCCACAATTCAGAGCACTTATCCACAAATCCGGCTGCAGGTTTAAAGTTCCTAAAATAGCTCAAGGCAAGTTCTTTAACTTGTCTCATTATAACAATGTAACTTCTAGCTAGATTCATTTCCTGTCTAATTTGTAAAGCCGATAAGTCAAGTTTATTAAAAACATCAAATAGTCAGATTAACTATTAATGGAAATTTGCTGAGATCAATCAGCTGATTAGTTTAAAATTAGGATTCCTGTGGAAAGGTTGAAGAACCATCATATATTGCAATAAATCTATGGACTGAAATAAAGTTTGTAAAGATGAGACACAGGTTATTATGTGGTCCATGACCCCATATTTTATCAGACTAATTTTGTCCATAAAGGGTAATGCTTTAGGATTTATTTTCCTATCCAAAATATGCTTATGATTCAAGACCACCCAAGTTGGTATCCATTTTGTATTCGTTACATCATAATTAGCAATTCTTAAAATTTGATTAGCGTTTACAATCAAATAATATGCTTCAAAGTTTGGTAGCAAAGGATTCGATATTTATTAACATCGTTGGCTGCTCTGCTTCCTGGCTTGGATTTTTTGTTTTTCAGATGGTGATTATACCAGGAGTAGAATGAGAGCTGCTTAATGAGTAGAGGCCCAGGAAAAGAGGATGAGAGAAGAAGCAGCATTTATCTTATCCCAGGAGGGGTCCAAGAACATAGTCAAGTATTTTTAGGTGATCTTTTTAGTGCAGTTTCGAAAGAGTGGTTTTATTATAATCTAAGACAGAGGTATGGAATTCCAGGTTTGAGAGAGAAGAGAGGAGTATATGGAGTCTCTAGCAGTATTATTTGATTTAATTACAGTTAGCCACATTTTGTCAGAAGAGTGTAGTGATCTTTTGGGATTGTAGAGGTGGAGAATCTTAATTAGATTTGCGCACTTGTCTGGGTTATATATGAGCTTATGTGTTGTGACAAGCTGTGGGCAGGTTAAATCCTGCCTTAATTCCAGACACTGAAGTTGCTTTAGTGCAAGACAGTCATTTGTCCTATAATGATGGTTAACAGCAAATTTTAAAATTTTATTATAGCACTGGTCCAAGTAAGGATAGCTGATTGAATTGTAAATTCATGAGTGTGGGGTATGTGCACATGACAGCAGGGATGAGAACAGATGAAGCAATATTTTCATCCTAGCCTGCCTAGTTAAGCACAGTGTGGCTGTAGAGGGCTCTCAATTTTTGATGGGTTTTCTTTACAAGCCCCTTTTATGTGTTGGTGGAATGTTAGGTTTTCATCAGTGATAACCCCTAGTTTCCATTTCTGTCTTGCTACTGTTTGAAAATAATTTTTGGGGTCAGATATTCAGTTGGGGGCAAATAGGTTTGGATTTTTTTAGGGTTTAGGAGAAGCTGTGTAAGTTAGTTAGGCAAGTCTCCATCTGTGAGTGCTTCTTGGGTGTACTGTTGTAGTTAGCCATGTTTTTAGCAAAGCAGATGATTGTGGAATTATCTAGATATTGGATGATGATTGGTTACTAAATGTAGGTCATTAATGAATGTGTTAAAAAGTTGTGGGCATAATATAGAGCCTTGAGGGACTCCCACAGTTACCGGAAGAAAGAAGAGATGTTTTACCACTTTACAGTGTGTTGCCTGAGAGGTAATTGTTAAACCAGGATAGTAAGAGTTTATCAAAGCCTAGAAGAAGACACCCAGCATAGTAAATTTTGGTATGACACTGTCAAAGTCTGAACAGATCAAGGAATATGAAAGAGACAAAGCTACTGTTCTTACTGCTCTGATTTACTGGTGTAGCAAAGCTTAGTAGTTCAGTGGTGGTATGATATTGATGGAAACTGCTGTGCAGGGAAAAGGAGCAAGTTTTCAGTAATGTAGGTTAAAAACTTAGGATTGTATATACTTTTCATGTATTTTAAACAGA